>NC_081180.1:123072538-123315525 GCF_029867415.1 Vicia villosa | reverse complement strand
ATCTGAGGTAAGATTCCATAGGGATAGAATTCCATTGCCCCAGAGTTTTGCTTTCTATTCTATAGACACTGCCCCATGCATGTATGAACCTTCGTCGGTGTCTATGAGAATCATTCTCGTAATCAAACACAATGCCATGGATAATCATGTCATGAGGACCGTTGGCGTAGAGCTAAAGAGGGATTGTAAGTGATGCCTCCTTTGATGCCAAGGAGTGGCACATTAGGGTACTCTCCACAATGATCAATGATAGTAATGTCTCTTTGAAAGAAGTTGTTCCACCGGATATCTGAATGAGACAAAGACATAATCCTGCGAGACCATTGCATTCTTTGTTCATTTCTCAACACTAATCGGGGAAGATGAAATGTAAACCACCTAGCCAGTAGTGGTATACAGCACATGAGAGTTCCTCGTTTCTTCATGGTACGAGTGTGTAGAGAATGTAGAATGTCTCCCAGCAATGTTGGTACCGGGTTACGGATTAGGAAAAGGTTGATGATGTGTACACTTATGAACTGGTCGGGATTTGGGAATAAAACCAACCCATAGATCAAAAGTGCCATAACTTCCTCAAAAGCTGGATAACTTTTGTTTTCTAGCAGTAGTCGAGCCTTTTCCAATAAGAACTTGGCAAGTAAACCCTTAACTCCACTCTTTGTTTCCCAATTGGACTCGATTTCTGATTTTCGCAGATGTAAAGCAGCAACAATGACTTCAGGTTTTGGAATCCTTTCTAAACCAGTGAAAGGTAATTGATTTCGAATAGGCAATCCCATTAGTTCAGAGAATTCTTCCAAAGTGGGTACCAACTGGTAATCAGGAAAGGTAAAGCAATGATGTTCAGGGTCAAAGAACTGGAACAGGACCCGTATCATGTCTTCTTCAAATTTTGAGGTAACCAAATGGAGTAGGTGACCATGCCTTTCAGTGAATTGAACATTCCTGGGGAATTCTGACACTAAGTCTTTTAGTTCAGATGGTACCGTTGAGATGTTGATTCGGATGTAATCTTTGGTGGCGGGAGCCATTACCTGCAAAAACAAAGGTAAACTCTTTGATCCTTGAAGTGTTTGGTGCAAAAATGATATGCTTATGATGCAAACATGTGGCACACAAAAACAAATCAAACAATAGCCTTAGGTTTAAAGGCTTGCATGGAGCTGATAGGTGATACCCTCCCCACTGAAGTTGAGTTGGTTAAAACCTGTCCTAGAATAGTATTCGGGTTCTATGATCCTTGGAAGTAACATCTCAATACGGCGCTCGAGCGGCCGATCAAAATATTCCTCGAGGATAACTAACTTCGATCAATTTCAAAGCTAGCCACTTAATAGGCCACAAGTCAAGTTCAACTAAAAAGGTTCTAAGACAAATTAGTGTTTAATGATATTTCGGAAGCCTAATATACTCCTTGATCATTTTCAAGGGACATCAGTATAAACCAAAGTATCGCACTAACGATGACTACCAGATCAACCGTATCGGTACATGCCGTACAGTTTCCTTGGTCTATTGTCATATACTTAAGGTATCTCGAGATTCGGGTTAGAATCTTTCACACAAGCAAAATACCCAAACAAACCTTTGAAAAATAGAGCAATCAAGTCAAACAATTGAAAACATCGACCTATTCTCTTAAGGTAACCCCTTTTGAAAACATTTTGTTTTTGAAATTAAATCCCCAGCAGAGTCGCCAGTTCTGTGGACCTCCGTTTTTTAATTCCGGGCCATACCTCTGTTCTGTAGAGATACGTGAACTGACTCTTTTTTATCGCTTAATGCTTTCGCATTTTTGAAAATTCACAGAGTCGCCACCGACCTTTTATTTTATCCAATTAAGGAAAGGTTTATAAAAGAAACAGAAAAAAGACCTTTAAGAAATTCTGGGTAAGGGGGTAGGTTATACAAAGGGAAGGTGTTAGCACCCTTTGTATCCATGGTTATCCATGGGCTCTTAAGTTTGCTTAGCTCACTTGTTTTTCGATCACTTTTCAATTGCTCTGAAATTGCTCATATGTGGTTTCAAATACCTTTGTAAATTGAATTTTGTAATGATCCGTGTGCGGATGTATACAAAATGCTTGTTTATCTTTCGAAAGATGTTTTGAAAAGAACGTTAACTTTGTAATGATCTGTGTTTGGATGTATACAAAGTATTGTCTTTTTTGAAAGTTTTGTTTTGAAAAACAACAGTGTATGAGAATTTTGTTTGTTTTGATTTTGAGCAAGCAAACTTAGGAGGTCTACCCTGAGTTGTAAGGTCTTTATCCTATTTCCTTTAAAAATCTATCCTTTCACCGGATATAAACGCAAGGTTCGATTTTGTACTCAAAACAGTGGAATTTTGACTTTGATTTTGAAAAGAATGAGAAGGGATTACCTTAAAAGGTGCAAGTGTGATTATGTTTGTATTCAGATATTTTATCTTTGAAGTTAGTGATCTAACGGTTCAATTTTATCTTTGACATACACGCAGTTTATATTTGCTGGAAATTAAA
Organism: Vicia villosa; assembly: GCF_029867415.1. Lineage (NCBI taxonomy): Eukaryota > Viridiplantae > Streptophyta > Magnoliopsida > Fabales > Fabaceae > Vicia > Vicia villosa. The sequence goes on along the minus strand of NC_081180.1, from coordinate 123,313,024 downwards.
ATGCGGAAATGTAAAGTGCGGAAAGTAAATCTACGCTATTACATGAATTTGACATCCTATACATTTATCTAGGAATTTAAATTGCAAGAAAAATAAAGGCATGTTTTTTTGGATTTTTTATGATTTATTTTAATTATAATTAATGCATGATTAATTAAATTAAAATGAAGAAAAAAGATGAAAATAGATTTAAACCTAGAAATTAAGTTTAAAATATGTACAAAATATTTGTCAATTAATTTTAAAACAAAACTAATTTTTTTGGAATTTTTGGAATTGATTTGAAATTGATTTAAGTTAATTAAAACATAATTATGCAAATAATTATACAAATAATTAAAACTTAAAGATAAAATTATTCAAAATATGTACAAAATTAGTTTATAATATATAAACAATATTTAATATAAAGAACAATTTTTTGTGATTTTTTTGATTGGTTAGAATAATTAAAAAGCAAATATATAAATATATACTAATTAATTATGCAAAATATTGAAATTATGAAGAAAAATAAAATATTTTTATTTCAGAAAATAATATATTATTTTAGAAGTCTAAAAATATTTTTTGTGTATTTTTTTGGATTTTTAAAACTATTTTTAATTAATTTAACAAAGAAATTAAAATAAAATAGAAAATAAAAAGGATACTGATCATGTGTGGTTGGATTGAGGGTCCATGATAAGGATTGTTTGATCTGGCGCGTTGGATGATTCATTAAATGAGATCAGATGGTCCAGACTTTGAGGCACATGGTACACGTTACACCTGCAAAGCACAGAATCAGAGATAAATTTAAAAAAACACGCGCGCGTCTGAACCAATGGGGGGAAGACACGTCTTCGTCTTCAACCTTCAGACAAGACTTTCAACAGCGCTTTTGCAAAAAAGCGCTATAATAAGTGAACCCTAATTCTGCAAAATAACGAATAGGGGTAAACAAGCAAATAAATTTGGCGTGATGGTACCATTCAACTCGTCTTGTTCCACTGAATGTAACCATGTCTTTAATTTGCTTTAATTTTGGCCCTATTGAAGAACCCTAATTTTGAGCTAAGAAAACCCTAAAATGGTATATGCTATAAACAGCCATTAAAATCCAATTGAAGCTCCAGAAACGACCAGAGCTTCAAACCAAACACAATTATGCATCTACATCTTGTTAAATATGCGTGTGTTATGAGATATAAGTTGGTTTTAGTTTGAACAAACCGTGGCCTATATAGCTCGATTCAGTGATGTTTAAGACTTGCAATTGATTGGAATAGTTTCAGTGAAGCTCAGAGATGATGTTTGAATGCTTAGTTTGTATTGAAATGGACTGAAATTAAAAACTCGAATTTGAATTTTCTTTGAATTTTTTTCAAGTGGTTACAAGTGTATATGAGCAAGGCTTTGTTTCTGATTCGTGTGTCCTTTGTTACTGAAGCATGCTAGCCTATTTATAAGCATTGAGTGCTTAGAATTGAAGCTAAGAAGCAACTAGTTGCCTTTGTGGAATTCTTGCATTTTTTATATTAAAAAAGCTTTGAATTATTGACCAAGTCCTCTTGTCTTCAATGCATCTGCCTTGCTCTTCAATTCTCTGCAGAAAGATGAAGATTCCTTGGGTGAGTCATGCTTGGAAGTTAAGCTACCATTTATCCATCCATTTTCCTTTTAATTTTAATCTTAAAATAAGATAAAATCATGCCAAAAATGGATAAAAAAGGTGTGGGCCTTGTCTTGGTCGTGGGAGGCCCATAATAACATGGCAAAGATGTTTGAATGCTGAAAACTTGGCCCCATTTGGAAAAAATACATTTTTGAGCAATGTTGATTTCATGCATTTTCCCAAAATTTAGCCAACTTCAACAAGGTGTAAATCCTTCAATTTTTGTCATATGAAGGAGATCTTGCACTTTTTGGAAACCTCAAAGAGTCCTCTAACCAATGCCTTTGGTCTCATGTCAAAATGATTTTTGAAGCTCCTTGTGTGTCCTTTTGAAAAAAGTGTCTTTTTGTTGACTTTGAAAATGACCTGTAATGTCTTTGATCATATTTTTCAAATGGTGAATGCAATGACCATGGGATCAATGGCATTTGAAAGATAATTGAATATCCTTCAAAACAAGCTTTGGTTTGAATTTTTTGGATGAAGGATGAGAGAGTTATGATCAGTCAAAGTTGAGTTGACTTTTCAGGCAAAAACCCTAATTTTGAATCTTAGGGTTTTGTTGATTTTTGATCTTTCCTTGATGAATTATGATCATCCAATGATCAAATGATGAATCCTTTGACAAAATATGGAATTTGACAAAAAAAATCATTTTTGACTGTCTGTTGACTTTTTTGGTCAAACGGGTCGTCTGTTGACTGTTTGAGCTGCTGACGGTGCGTCTGAGTGAATTGAAGTTTGAAAATTTGTATGATGGTACTTTGAGATATATGGATGTGTATGAAATCCATTTGAGCTCTCAAAAACTTGTTGCTCCTGTAAAAACAAGAAAAACCCTGATTAGGGACTGTTTGTGTAGGAGACAGTTAAGCGTACCTGATTTTTGTGCAGTGTTGAGTCTCTGCTAATCGCGTGATATTCAGAAGACTTCTAGCACAAAGATCTTGGAATTTTGAATTGTGAAAGATTGATTTGATTGATGGTACAAAACACTGAGAATTGTACTGCCAGCAGTTTGGCTGTCAACTGACTGTTCAGGTATTGACGTAGCAGTTAGAGTGAAAAATCAACAGTCCAAGTTAATTTTCTTTTTTTGTTGTTTTTGTTTTTGTTTTATGTGAAAAATGAAAGTTTATTTACATGACTTGTTAAAAACACAGACATAATAAATAACTAATATTTACGGTACGCGGGCAAAATTACCGATAATGACCCTGAAAATCATTTAATGCACAGAAATAGAAATATTTGACTGGCAGAAAACACACAAAATATTATCTTAGTAATTAAGCAATATTATGACAAGTAATACAACATTTAATACTGACAGTACAAATATTACATACTATATTGAACAGTACGACGAATAAACGGTACATTTAAGAAATAAGAAATACGGCAAATTTCAGGAATGACGGTTAATGACCCATGCTATGAACAATAACATGTAGATGATTGGGAGTGCAACCATTGCAGGTCCACACTCTTCAGGACTATGCAGGCAGAAGAAAGTCATGATCACCGTAGCAATGGTGATGACTGTAAGAAACAGTGTCTCTATCCACTTTGCCATTCTTGTCAGGGAAGAAGAGAAAATAGATATGAGGTAGGAATTTGAAAGTTGAGTTAGAATTTGATGTGAGATTTTATGGATTGAATGAGAGGTATTTATAGAATGGAAAGAAGGATAGAGACGTTGGGGAATGATGTGATTCCGTACAAAAGGAAAATTTGAGTGGAAGTAAGATTTGAAAGAAAGTGGAGATAGTGTTGGGAAAAAGAGAGATTTGATTTTTGAAAAAGAGATTTGAAAAGATTTTTGAAAATAATGGAATATAGTACAAAAATTAGTGGGAAACAAAAGATAATAATAATCTACTTGTTACCAGTACAGTCTGAGTTTCCTGATTCTGCGCCTGCAAAAAGATTTAACTCTGTACCAATTGTGTCAGTACTATTTATCTGTAAATAAATAAATAGCATGTGTGAAGTAATAAACAGTATTTGGCGTTTGCGTAAGAATAAATTCAACTGCAAGCCAAATTACTGTATAAGAAAAATTCTAAAAACTAAGTATTTCATATGTCAGGATATTTGTTGAAATAAAAATCCATGATTATATGAGACTCTTAATTTTCAGATTGGAGTTTTCTTGAAAAAAGATGTGGGCAAATTTTGGGGTATAACAGTTAAACAAGTTTTTGGTCCCTATAAATATTGCAGTTTTCATTTTTAGTCACTCCCTACCTTTAGGCAATAGTTTTTACAAAAAAAACGTTGCCAAAACCCAGGAGGGACTAAAAATGAAACTACAATATTTATAGGGACCAAAAACTTGTCTAACCCTTAATTAAATATCTACCATATAAGAACATTTGATGTTCTGGAAAGTATTTTTCTAGCCCTTGCCCTTCTTGCAACTCCTCATCAAAATGAGGGTATTTTGTGTCAAAAAAAATTTTTCCCAACTATTGATGTCATATAATTCTATTTCAATTACATGATTGGAGCTTTTTGCCTTTGATAATTATTAGGTTGGAATGGGTTGATGATGTCACTTGGTCCAAATTTAATTTCTTTTCAAATTTTCTCTTCTTTCAATGTTACTTTAATTTGAATTTCAGAAAAGAAAATTTTCTCTCTGTATCTCATCCTCTTTCTCTCTCACTTTATTCTCTTTCTTCATCTACTCTACTAACTCTCTCTTCCTCTTCTTTCTTCTTTCTTCTGTATCTTCCTCTTCCTTATTATCTCTTCTCTCATCCTTCTTCTCTTTCTCTTCCATCTCTAACGGGAAGAGGATAACCAAGTGCGTCGTCGCTGATGATTCAAAAGTTATCAATGGTATTTCTCACAGCGTCGTCGGAAGGGCAAGAACATTTAGTTTCAGCTAGATTCTCCACCTTTTCCTTCCTTCCATTTCGGTACTCTCTGTCTTTTCCTTTCACTATTTAAAACCCTAACTTCCTCTTCTCTCTCTAACTTGCGAGTTTCTTTTTATAATTGTTTTGTTAGGTATGGCTGGTGCAATATACACCAAGGGAGTTGCAGTAACAAAGCAAAAGATGAGACCATAATGCTCAAGTTTTCAAATATTTGATCTTAGTTTAGATGTTACCCTTATGTGAAAAGCTTTAATTTGATATTAACCTAACTTTACATGTCTTTATGTGTAGAACCACCTGACCTTTGTTTGTTAGTTTGTTGCAATGGCTTGGTGCCTTTAAGTTCCCTCAATGGTTAATGTAATGATACAAACTTTCATACAGGTCTGTTGTAAATGACGAGGATGAATGGCTATGAAATACGACACGACTGTTTAGAGATTTGTGGTGGAAAGCAAAAATCCTTCTGCAAAAAGAATATTTTGTAAATGTTTGTGGTTTATTTTTTCTGCCATGGTTCAGCTATTTGGATGAGTAACTTGTAGAACTTCTTTGACATATTAGACATTTGTATGTGCAGATTTTTAGCCATCTTTCTTTGTATTAGACATTTGGTCAGCATTGTCACGTAAGTTATTGCCATGATATTCATCTCAGAACTTTTGAGACATACCGATGAATGTTTCAAAACTTCTGCAATGTATTGCTTTGTTACCCTGCAGATGTTGAATAATTAAGAGATTGAAGGTGAGAATTGAAGCTTTATAGGTTGGTTGGAGCTGCAGAAGTTAGTTGCAAGGAAGAGTGTTGTTGTCTTGTGTCATACCCCAAAATTTGCCTTCCATATTCAATTCACAATGATTCAAAGTTCAAATCCAAAGCTTTGCTCCCTCAATGATTCAGGTAACCCACAGTCAACTGGTTTGACCTAAAAGTCAACCATGATCAAAGCACAGTAAAAAAAAACTCTCAAGTTTGGGTCAACATAAAGTGAATAAGAGTATAACCATCATTTTATCAAAGATTGATCATGATTCCATTAATAGAAACTCAGAGATGAACAAATACAAAAAAGGTTCAAATTAGGGTTTCTTAGGAGAAAGTCAACCCAACTTTGACTGGGCATAACTTTCACATGGAACATCAAAAATTCCCCACTCAAAGCCTATTTTGAAGGAAATTGGATTCCCTACAACTTTGTCTCTTACAAGCCAGGGCTAGAAATGATTCATTTGAGAGATGCAATGCAAAAGATTACAGGTCATTTTCAAGCGTCCTTCAAAAGCAGTTTTTTCCCAAAGAGGATATGATCAAGATAAAAGCTCCAAATGAAAAACATGTTCCAAAGTGGCTTGTAGAGGACCTCTTGAGGTTTCCAAAAAGTCTTAGAACTCCCTCATAGCTTAAAAATTGAGTGAGATATGATTGATCAAAGTTGGGTGATCTTTGGAGGCAAAATGTGAAATAAAGGAGGTCTAAATTGGATTTCTTGCAAATGGGCCTATCTTTTTGTGATTCAATCTTGGTCCACAAGATATCTATGTTATCCAAAACCATATGCCAAGAATTTTAGCCTTTTAATTGATTTTATATATTTTTTATTTCATTTAAAAATGATTTAAAGTGGTATATTGGAAAAGAAAATCAAATATTGAGTAAAAGGATTCACATGGATCAATTTCAATCAATATTTATTGCAAATTTGCAATATAATTTCGTGATAATGTGATTGGGAAAGGTTAATGCAAAGATTTGGCAAATATAGAAAGTTTATATTCAAGATTTGAATCAATTTTTCCAACTTGGTAAGATTGGATTCAAAAAGGCTTTGGGCAGTAATTCTTGACCTAATTCCTTTCTCTATAAGTAGAGAACACAAGGCATATGGAGGGGGGTTGGAAATTCTGGACAGAAGAGGCACGTTCAAGAACACATAAAATTTTCCAAAACTCAATTTCGGTTTGGGAGATTGGAGGGGTTTCAGAGAGATTTAAGTGTTGCTACACGTTCCTTGGAGGCTTCTGAATCGATTGGGATATTCACACGACATCAACAACCCCAGAACGATCTCCAATAAGCCCAGGTATGTTACTCTGAACTTTGCATCGATTCGTATAATGCATGCAGCTTAATGTGAAATTGTTTGTGTATTACGTTTTGTTTTGATGTGGTGAACGATTCTGGATCATTAGAGTGAAGTTTGGGTGTTTGAATCTCGTTTGGCCATTGGAGGCCGAGGGAGATTTTAGGGCTTTAAATTAGGGGTTCCTTGTAAGCGTAAAATTAGGTTAAATTAATGGCATGGCCAAATTCGTATGGTTTAAAGGAAAGGATTGCAGGGGTCGCGAAGAATTTATGTGTGGATGTGTGTTAATCGCTATTTCTCCAGGTGGGTGCTGCTACGAAGAAAACCGTAGCAAATTCATAGCTAATTCTGCAGGTTTTTACAGGTGTAGTGGAGACGATGATGAGCTGTCATCATGCGACTCGTCTGTTTGAATTCGCGCGCGCGTTTTCCCATCTTGTTATCTGTTTTTTTTTTTATATTAACGAAGGTGTGTGTTTATCACATATGAAGCGCAACCCAGTTGGTTGGCGCATGCATTGACCTAAGGGGCGTGGGTTCGAACCCCCCCTTCTACATATTTATTTTTCTGAATTTCTCTCCTTTGATTCCATGCGCCTTGGCTTTAATCCTCACCAAACGACCCCCAAGATCTGACCCTAGGATCTCCACTCACTTAGATCTAACACACCCAGAATTGATACACATACTATACACCCCAATAATTGCCACACAGGATCATAACCTTAATGAACTTTAAATAATTTTAATTATTTAGTTATTTTAATTGAAATATCTTTTAATATTGATTATTAAATAATTGTTTTTTAAATAATTATATAATAGTTATATTAAAGATTTTAATTTGTTGTTCGTGCCGATTAAATCGATTAATCGCTATGGTCAACAATAATTTTAATTAAAATGCTATTTAATTAAAATGCAATGAAATCATATTTGATTAAATGGTTTCGACTATCTTATTAGTCGCGATGATTAATCTTTCTACTGTTCTAATTCTAATTCGTTATTCTTTTTAATCGAATCAATCGATTACGAGGGGTAACGATACAAACTAATTATTATAAATTCATAAAAAATATCCTAATTCGTTATTAGTAATAATCAAATTAATTGATTAAAATTGGTAACGATACAATTTCCAATCTTTTAACTATGGCGATCGAATCTATTGATCGTTGCGGTTAATAGTACAAAATTAAACTCGGGTTGTACGCCCAAACCTCAAAAACACTTTTCAAACCTTTCAAAACTACAAGTTTCAAACTACAGATCTTCATCCTCATTCAAAACTACGATAGGCTACTCAAAAAGCCTCTAAACTCATGTTCAATCAAAATTCAAACCTAAAGGGCGTACAACCCGTGCCCCGAACTACGTAGACTCTGATCCTCCATAAGGAGGTACGTAGGCACTTGGCAACAAGGCGAGTCCCCTCCCCATAAATCTCAATTTTTCCCCGTTTCATTTCCCTTAGTTATTTAACCCTCGAAAGCATAAACCTTACCTTAATACTCTTAGCCATAAAACTGTTGACCTTAGATTCAAAGCCATAGGAAAGGGTTGAGGGTGCCTAACACCTTCCCTCGGCCTGAATATAGTATCTTACCCTGATCTCTATACTGCGTAGGGTTTCCTATTCGCCCTTCAGAATAGGTGGCGACTCTCTAAGCTATAAATTTTTAGGCAGGTTGCTACATCTTGGTTTGAATAGAGTGTCTTGGTTTTTACAAAAAATGTATTAGTGATGAATCAATGTTGTGGAATTTAGAATGTTTTTCTCTAATGTAGATGAAAAAAATGGATTTTTGTGATTATCAAATGTGTACAGTTTGCCAATGACTGTGTCTTCATGTGGCTGTCGATTTGTCAACTTTCACTTTTTGTCAATTTATTGAGGTAATATAACTATAACTATTGTAATCATGTTTATAGAAGGCATTTGCACTGGCACAAAAAGAAGGCATTTGTAGCTTACTAGCCAGTAGTTATGAATTTAATTACAATATTTTATGATTTGTATTAGATGTTGACATTTTTTTTCTGATTTAGGTTTGATCTTCTTTATGCATGCGTTAATGGGCCGAAGGAAAAGCTGAATTCGACGGTTATCATCCAGGTATGCGTCGAAGCTTTTGTTACGTTTGGTATAACTAACAATCAAGATAATTTCATTTGTCTTAGGCTATGTTTTATTGAGGTGGAATATAGTGAAATTGAGTGGAATCTCATTAGTTCATCGTTGTTTCAGAAGATTGAGATGGAATCAACTTATTATTTACTGATTTCTTTACCTTGCAGTTCACTTCCCAAATAATTGAAAACAAGTTTGTACTAATCTGTACATATAAACTACAATTTACTGATTTTTTATGCTTATTTTGTTTGATCACAGGGCATTGATTATTTGAAGTATGATAATTGTTTCAATGGTGGATCAAAGCCCACTGAGTGGTAGTCAAAAATATTTTTTCAATTTTGCATACTACTATGTCCCGTCTACTCTTGAAGATGTGTTTTGTTTTTTACATATGCTTAAATTCAATCCTCCTATGTTTCGTATACGGTGTTTGATTCCTCTGTATGTTACCATCTATTACCATCATGTGATAACTTGAATATCTAATCTATTTAGACTTGGATCATCATATTAGAATTGGCTTATCATCTTAGAATCGGCTTTTCAGCATAACCACTTCTGGTATATGCACTGTTTAGATTATTGAAAGTGACATACATAATAAAGCACATAGGTACGATTCTCATCAGGTTCTTCTATTGATTCTAGACTCCATGAGTTCGCTATGAGCTGATCGAAGTTGTTTGTAGTTCTGCTACATGTGTGTTCGATCTATTTCACATTGCTGTTGTTGTTTCAAATCGCTTGAATTGTATCGAATATCAAATGACTCTGTGTTCAAACATCAACTGCAGGTGCATAATTGTGGTTACAATTTGGATTCGTGGAGCAGGTTCGTGATGGTTGTTGAATATTTGAGAAAGCTGGTACTATAAGAAAATTCAATATTAATGTAGGGAGATGAATATGAGACAATCCATATTGATCGAGAGGGCTCACATTCATTTAATGATGTCATTTCCATTGTATTTACAATGGCTTCATTTGAAAATCTCTTATTATTCTTCATGTCATACTCTTCATCTTCATCCCTGGTTGATATTTTCTCATTTTGTCTATGTTAAATTTTTGTACAGTCTCACAAGTGTTTCATAGAGTCTGCATACTTGAAATGGAGCAAAGTAGGAACACTGCACATACATCTTATTCAGGTAAATCTGTATATAGCTATTAGTTTTTTTTTCTTCCAGTTAGCTACTATGTGTGATTTATATTCAGTGTGTAGTGATGTTTCCTTTATAGATGCATATTAATTTCTTTCGGTGATGGATTTATTTTCGGTGTTCAGTCGCAGTGGCCGCCGGTGATTATTCTGAAACAAGTTTGATTTCAACATTTTTTCCGATTTGCTCTATTAATATGTTTGCTACTTGAATCATTGATTGAATCAAGTAAATCACTCCTTCCTTCTTTTAGATTCCTTTTGAATGTTTAGTTTCACCCCTGCATTTTAAATGTTGTTTTCTTAAACTCTCTTTTCAGTTGTATTGAATTTGAATTTGAAGATTGAAACAAGTACCATTTTAAATGAAGATTTAATTTATAGGCCGTCTGATTTTGAATTTATGTTCGCATGCCTGTAAGTATGATTTCGTGTTTCTTGTGTATGTTCCCATATATTACCATCATATGATAACTTGAATATCTAATCTATTTAGACTTGACTTATCATATTAGAATTGACTTTTCAGCATAACCACTTTTGGTATATGCACTGTTTAGACCATTCTACAAGTTTCACATATTTTTTCATGCATGCATTGATGCATCCCAAGCATAACATACTTTTAAGCAGACTGCGATTGTAGTAAGCCGGGCGATATATGACGGCGGGTTCCAAAATGTTGTTGCGATTGAAGGGTATGGTTATGTTCCAACTGGCACAACAGTGTGTATCGTGCAAGTTTTTAGAGAAAGTTTTGTTGCGTCTCATTTTTTATGCTGAGTGTTTGAATGCTTTGTACTTGATATCAATGAGTTAGCACTTGGATAATTGGTTTGAAATTACACTTGAAATGTCTGTTTTTGTTTGGCATGGAAACTTGATATCAATGTTTTGTTTTGATACTGCCTTTCCATTTGCTTTTGTATTACATTGTATTATGAAATGGCCACAGTATGGAATCTACTTGTATGTGAGATCTTATTTCACAATATTCTAGAACTATGTTGGATTAAAAAATAATATAACAAGTGTCTTCTTATATTTTTAAGCACATCGCAATCAATGTTTTTAATATTTTTAAAAGTTAGAATTACAGTTTATATTAATAAGTTATATGTTGTTTTCCATCTTTTTAAAATCTCAATCACCGTATCATACCAATTAATGAATTTTTATTTTTAAAAGCAAACTCCTAATATCTAATAATACGTTTTTAATGAAAAACACTAATTGTTGCATTGGTTTCCAAATATATTGGTTTTTAAAATATTTTTGAGAGACTGATAGTTGCATTTGTTTCCTTTTTTAATAATAGAAGTTTTTAAAAACTTATACAATTATCTTGCAATCTATTTTTTTTATTTTTTCCAATAATTTTTTGGTGTTTTCTAATTTGTTTGAATTTTCATGACAAACTAATGACAACTCCGCAATCCACACCACTACTCGTGCCAACGCATGGGTAACATACCAGTAACGTGTGAACGCACAGGTAACACTCATGTAACGTGTGAACGCACGGGTAACACACACGTAACGTGTGAACGCACGGGTAACACACACGTAACGTGTGAACGCACGGGTAACACACCAGTAATGTGTGAACGCACGAGTAATCATACCAAAATCCATGCGAAGGCACTGGTAACATACCAGTAACGTGTGAACGCACGAGTTACACACCCAGTAACGTGTGAACACAAGGGTAACATACCAAAATCCATGCGAAGGCACGGGTAACATACCAAAATCATTATCTTTTTGGACTTTTATATAAAATTATTTTTCTATTGATTTTCAACTAATTCCGATTTTGGATATTTATTTCTCTAATTTATTAAACTTTATAAACAATTTTATTATTACAACTCTATCAACCTTAAAAAAAAAAATTCTTCTATTTTTCACAATAGTTGTTTAATAGTTTTTAAGAACAATAGTTATTTTAAAAAACATATACAATTATCTACCCGGTCCAGCCCAAACCCGTACCGTGCGGACTTATACAATAGTTATTTTTCACTTTTTGATTTAATTTTCATAACATACATTCAATTACCTATTACTCTTATTCATGTTTAGTAAGTGAAATCTAAACAATAATTGATACATTATATTCTTATTAATATTATACCATATTCTATAAATAAAAACTATTTTTGAATTATTTTTTATCAATTTAATATTTTTGTGTTAAATATTAAAACTTCTATATTTTATTTTGATATAAAAAAATTATCTGATAAATCCGGTCCAACCCACACCAGAACTCGTGCGGACGCACGGGTTTCCCACTAATTTATCAAAAAAAAATGTTATCTAAAGATGAAAAATAAAAAAAAGTCAAATTAAGATGAATGCTTTTGAACAAATTGTTACCATTTGTTGTATAAAAAATATTGTGTACTATATTTGTCTTAAAATGCATTTTACTATAAATAAAGTTGATTAATTAATATTTATCAAAAACTATTTATTAAAAATGAAAAATAAACAAAGGTCGAACCAAGGTGAACATATGTTGTACCAGAAAAGTTTTGTATACAATATTTGTATAAGAGTGCATTTTACTCTAAATAACGTTAATTAATTAAATATTTATGAAAAATATGTTAACTAAAGATAAAAAAATAAACAAAGGTCGAAACAAGATAAATGCCTTTGAACAAATCGTCTACAATATGTTATACCAAAAAAATCACGTACAATGTTTAATTAATTAATTTTATTTAAATAAAGTTAATTAATTAAATATTTTTCAAAAAATATTAACTACAAATGAAAAATAAACAAATGTTAAAATGTTAAAATCAGATCAACCTTTTTGAACAAATTGTATATAAAAAAGTGTTGTATACGATATTTGTAATGAATCAATTACCATAAATAAAATTAATTAATTAAATATTTATCCATAACATTTTAACATTTATATATATATATATATATATATATATATATATATATATATATATATATATATATATATATATAGATGAAAAACAAAAGTCAACATAGGTGAACGCCTTTGAACAAATTATATGTAATAAGTTGTACCAAAAATAGATTGTATACAATATTTCTGCGTATGTGCATTTTACTCTAAATAAAATTAATTAATTAAATCTTTATAAAAAAATGTTAATTAAAAATAAAAAATAAACAAAAGTCAAAACAAGGTGAAAGCCTTTAAATAAATCTTTTACAATATGTTGTACAAAAATATATCGCGTACAATATTTGTATTAAAGTTCACTTTACTCTAAATAAAGTTAGGTTGTACCAAAAATCGATTGAGTACAATTTTTGTATTAGAGTGCATTTTATTCTATATAAAGTTAATTAATGAAATATGTATCATTCTTTTATTAAAGATGAAAAATAAACAAAGGTTGAACCAAAGTGAACGCCTTTGAACAAATATTATACAATATGTTGTATAAAAAAGTACATACAATATATGTATAAAAGTGCATTTTACTCTAAATAAAGTTATTTAATTAAATATATATTAAAAATGTTAACCTAAGATGAAAAGTAAACAAAAATCGAACTAAGGTGAACGCTTTTGAATAAATCGTATACAATATATTATACCAAAAAATATTTGGTAAAATATTTGTTTTGGAGTGCATTTTACTCAAAATAAAGTTAATTAATTAAGTATTTATCAAAAAAATGTCAACTAAAGATGGAAAATAAACAAAAGTCAACCGCCTTTCAACAAATCGTATACAATATGTCGTTTCAAAAAAATATTACATATAATATTTGTATAATAGTCTGTGTTACTCTAAATAAAATTAATTAATCAAATATTTATAAAAAATATTAACTAAAGATGAAAAATAAACTAAATATAAAGCAAGATGGACGCCTTTGAACAAATCGTAAATAATATGTTGTATGAAAAAAATATTGCATATAATATTTATATAAGAGTATATTTTACTTAAAATACAATATTGCAGAGGGAAAATTACCCTTCAAATACCTTGGAATCCATTAGATAGTAGGAAATTATCCTCTCACCACTTCAGGCCTTTGATAGATAAGATTATGGCGAGAATTACGCATTGGTCGACTCGATTGTTGAGTTATGTAGGCCGATGCCAATTGATCAATAGCACACTGTTTGCAATAACAGCTTACTGGATGCAAGTGTTCTACTTCCCTAAAAAAGTCATCAAGCAAGTCGAGGCTTTATGTCGAAACTACTTGTGGAGTGGAACTATGATGAGCAATAAGGCACCTATTGCATGGGAAAGTGTTTGTTTACCCAAATCAGCGGGGGGACTCAATATTATCTCCTTGCAGGTTTGGAACAAAGCAGTGATGGGAATGTGGAATATCCATAACAAGGCTGACAAGCTATGGATTCGGTGGCTGGATATTTACATTTTCAAAAACCAGGATGTTATGCTTTGGCAGGTTAAGCAGAGCAGCTCGTGGATGGTGAAGAAATTGAGCAGCCTGCGAGACACGATGCAAAATACGGAATACTGGGGGCAAGTGGAGTTGAATGATAAATACAAAACATCAGACATGTATAGTGCTCTGCTGGGAAACTTTACTCATGTAGAGTGGAAGAATTTGATTATTGATAACTATGCGAGGCTAAAAACTATATTCGCGCTTTGGATGACTCTAAGAGGTAGGTTGCCTACAAAGGATAGGTTATGTAAATTTGGTATCATTACTGATAATAGGTGTTTTTTTGCCATGGTGAAGAATCCATTGATAATCTTTTTCTTTGACTGTAATGCAACAAAGAAAATTTGGAAGGATGTGTTGGCTTGACTTAATATAAGCGGGAACCCAAATGGGATGGAAGGAAGAAAGCATTTGGCTCATTAGTAAAACAAAGACGAAAGGATGGAAAAGGAAAGTTCCAAAAATGGCTATAACAGAAACGATTTTATGAAGTGTGGAAGGGGAGAAATAACATGCTGTTTTCCCAAAACATGTTGGACCCCCACTTGAAAGATAGAATAATAGAAAATGTTAGCATTAGATGCAGCTTACATAGAAAATTATCTATGCACATAAGTGAGAATAGATTAGTTTGATTTATGTTTCACTAAGATATCGGGATCCCTGTGGATCGGTTTGTAAAATCATTGTTTTTTGGAAATTCAATAAAGTCATACTTTTATTCCAAATAATAATTAATTAATTAATTAATTAAGTATTTAAAGAAATGTTAACTAAAGGTAAAAAAATTAACAAATGTCAAATCAAGGTGAAGGCCTTGGGACAAATCAGATATAATATATTATAAAAAAATAGAGTTAAATGGTTATGGATTGACAAAGTAAAATAGTTTTAGACTGTAATTCAATAAAAATACATCGTTCAACCATGTCATTTTGAATAAGATCGTAATTGGTTTATAGTGTAAAACGGTTTTATACCGTCAGTTTGAATAATAGTTCATTTTTCTTTATTTAATTAAAGTTAATTAATTAAATATTTTTCAAAAAATATTAATTATAGATGGAAAATAAACAAATGTTAAAATCAGATCAACCTTTATAAACGAAATGCAAGAACACGTGACTTACATGACATAGTTGAAGATTGGACTAAATAATACATAAAACACAATTTATAATAAAAATAATAATAAATATAGAAAAAAAACTTCCACTTATCTCCCAGCACTCCTTCTTTCTCTCTAACCAACTCCCGCGTGAAAAACCACCTCCTTGATAAACCTTTCTATGGCCTTGCAAAGAGAAAATATTAGTTTTCACTATTCCATTTCAATGATTTAAAATGTTTTTACAACGTTGTCTTCCCGCAACTGTCATCATAGCTACAGTTAGGATTCATCACCACAACCACCGTCAACAGTTACGCTTCTGCAACCCATCGTGCCAATTGCTTGGATCATCACTAAAGCCACCTCTGGCATATTACCTCTGCAACTCGTCACTCCAACTGTCAATTTTGATTTATGACATTCTTGTAACAACCACGTACAAGTAAGTTTCTTGTTTATTTATTCTTTTATCATTTCTTTTAAATTACAGTATACAACATATTTTGCCAATTAATTGAGTTGGTTTATTGATTTATTTTACCGTTTATTATTTACTGTTTTAGTGGAGGAAAATTATGCATCTTTTAATATAGAGGGAGGAAAGGAAGATCAAAGTATTGATAATGAAATTGCTTATGAGAATGAATATCCTAGTCCTGGGATGCAATTTATCTCTGAAGATAAAGTTACTGATTATTGCATAAACTATGCTCCTTGTATGGGTTTTGGAATTAATAAAATTAGTTCAAAAAATGGAGAGGATGGGAAAAAATATTTTAATCTAGCATGTAGTCGTGCAAGAAAGTATTTGAGTAATTCAAAGAATATTTGAAAGCCAAATCCTATTTCCAAAACTCAGTGTAAGGCTAGGTTGAATGCTTGCATGTCTTTAGATGGAACAGTTATAGTTTCAAGTGTGGTTCTTGAGCAGAATCATGAACTAAGTCCAACAAAAGCTCGATATTTTAGATGCAACAAAAAATTAGGACCTTACATGAAAAGGAGGTTGGAACTTAATGATCAAGCTGGAAATAATGTAAGCAGAAATTTTCGATCTTTGGTGGTTGAAGCAAATGTGTGAGATTTTGGATCGAACTCTAGTATGGCCGAAGGGTAGCTTTTTGGTTCGACAGGGTTAAGCATGAAGTCGAAGGTTGTTCACATGCTTGTGTCGAAGATGCTAGGGTTGTTAGCATGTTAAATTAGGTTTTAGTGTTTAAACCCTAATTTGTTAAGTTAGCTTGTTTATTAAGTTGACTTGTGTAATGGGCCTTGTGGAAAAAGCCCATTAGTTAGTATGTTAGGTTTTATTATAAATAGCATACTAGTCTCTCATCATTGCTAAGCTGCAAATCCTAATTTAGGGTGAGAGAGGTTATTTGTTATTCTTGTAAACTTGTAATCTTGTTTTAAGAGAAAGTGAAAGAAAAGCAGTTATAACCAATTCTTGTGTTCTTCTTATCCTCTCTAATTCCCTATTATACTTTGTTATTGGTATCGTTTTTCACAACAAATTGGTGCGGTGAGCGTGGAGAAGATGCCGTCAACAAAGTATGAGATTGAAAAATTCACCGGAGTGAATGATTTCGGTCTGTGGCGCTTGAAGATGAAAGCCCTACTGGTTCAGCAGGGTTGTTTGGAAGCGTTGAAGGGAGAGGCAGCCATGAATGCTGCATTAACGGCAGCGGAGAAGACAACTATGATCGAGAAAGCACACAGCGCAATTTTGTTGAGCCTTGGTGATAAGGTTCTCCGACAGGTATCAAAGGAGACGACGGCATCAGGGTTATGGGTGAAACTTGAAAGTTTGTATATGACCAAATCGCTGGTAAATCGACTCTACCTGAAGCAAGCTTTGTATTCATTCAAGATGATTGAAGACAAAGTATTGGCTGAGCAGTTGGATATGTTCAACAAGCTGATTCTTGATCTTGAAAATATTGATGTGAAGATCGATGATGAAGATCAAGCGCTGTTACTATTGTGTTCTTTGCCTAGATCACATGCTCACTTCAAAGAAACTCTCTTGTATGGAAGGGAGTCCCTGACGTTTGAAGAAGTTCAATCAGCCTTGTACTCTAAGGACTTAAATGAACGAAAGGAGCATAAACCTTCGACTGTTGGCGAAGGTTTGGCCGTTAAAGGAAAACTCTTACGAAAGGATGGTAAGTTCGACAAGAAGAAAGGCAAAAGCCAGTCGAAGTCTTACAGTGGCGAAGCATCTGGCATTCGATGCTACCATTGTAAAAAGGAGGGTCACACAAGAAAGGTGTGCCCTGAACGCCTGAAATATCATGGAGGTAAGGATAATGGCAACGCTGCCATTGTTCAAGATGATTTCGAATCATCTGATGTTCTTGTGGTTTCAAGCAGTGACTCTAAGAGAGAGTGGATTATGGATTCAGGTTGCACTTGGCACATGACTCCAAACAAAGACTTGTTCGAGGAATTATGTGATCAAGATGGTGGATCAGTATTGCTGGGAAACAACAAGGCTTACAAGATTGCAGGTATTGGATCTGTTAGATTCAAGCTCCATGATGAGTCAATAAGGTTGTTGACTGAAGTCAGGTATGTTCCTGATTTGAAGAGAAATCTGCTTTCTCTTGGTGAATTCGACAAGAAAGGATATGTTTTCCAAGGAGAGAAAAGTATCCTAAGAGTCATGAAGGGTTCGAAGGAAGTCTTGAGAGGCGTGAAGAAACAAGGCTTGTATACCCTTGAGGCTGAAGTTGTAAGTGGTTCGACAAATGTTGCATCCACGAAACCTTTGTCGAAAACTGAAATCTGGCACATGAGATTGGGCCATGTCAGTGAAAGGGGTCTGGTCGAATTAGGGAAACAAAATCTGCTTGGTGGAGACAAAGTCGAAAAGCTGAAGTTTTGTGAACCTTGTGTACTTGGAAAATCTTGCAGAGTGAAGTTCAACAAAGGCAAATCAAGAACACATGGATCCCTTGATTACATCCATGCTGATCTTTGGGGGCCTGCAAGGTGTGCATCACATTCTGGGGCAAGGTATTTCCTATCCATAGTAGATGATTATTCCAGAAAATTATGGGTATTCATCCAGAAGACTAAGGATGAAACGTTTGAGAATTTCAAAAGTTGGAAGACTCTGGTTGAAAATCAGACTGGCAGAAAGGTCAAGAGGTTGAGAACCGACAATGGCCTTGAATTTTGCAATGAGGCATTCGACAGTTTTTGTGCTACCTCTGGTATTGCAAGGCATAGAACTACTGCAGGTACTCCACAACAAAATGGTTTGGCTGAAAGGTTTAATCGAACTATTTTGGAGAGAGTTAGATGTATGTTGACTAGTGCGGGGTTAAAGAAGGTGTTCTGGGCTGAGGCTGTTGCGACAGCAACATATCTGATAAACAGATGTCCTTCGACAGCGTTAGATATGAAGACACCTGAAGAAGTTTGGTCGGGACATCCACCAGATCTCGACAAACTGAGAGTATTTGGCTGCATAGCCTATGCTCACATTAGGCAAGACAAGGTCGAACCTAGAGCTCTGAAATGCATGTTCATGGGATACCCAGAAGGAGTCAAAGCTTATAGGCTATGGTGCCTAGAGCCAGGTCACAGGAGGTGTATCACCAGTCGAGATGTTGTTTTCAATGAAGCTGAAATGGCTTTTAAGAAAACTGATGATGTTGGTCGAAGTACAGAAACATCTGACGAAGAGCTGGAACAGGTAGAGATTCCTGTTGAGGTGGAGCATGTTGATGCTGAATTGCATGTCCCTGATGAAGTCGAAGAAGAAGCAGAAGATGCTGAGGAAGTTGAGGAAACTGACGATGACTACCTATTGTCGAGAGATAGGTCGAGAAGAGTCATCAAACCACCTCAGAGACTTGGGTATGCAGATCTTATAGCTTATGCATTAATCTCTGCCAGTGAGGTTCTTGATGATGAACCTAGAGATTATAAGGAAGTTATGAGGAGTCAAAATAAGACTGAATGGCTGAAGGCCATGGATGATGAGATGAAATCTCTTCATGATAATCACACTTGGGAACTGATCAAGAAACCTGCTGGGGCAAGGTTAGTCAGCTGTAAATGGATTTTCAAAGTTAAGGAAGGAATTGAAGGAGTGACGTCGAAAAGATACAAGGCAAGGTTAGTTGCAAGGGGTTTCACTCAGAAAGAAGGTGTCGACTTCAATGATGTGTTTTCTCCTGTTGTGAAGCATAGGTCCATTCGAATGTTGCTTGCCATGGTGGCACAGTTCGATCTTGAACTGGAACAGATGGATGTGAAGACTGCGTTCTTGTATGGTGATCTAGATGAAACGATCCTGATGAGGCAACCTGAAGGGTATGTCGAAAAGGGGAAGGAAGATTATGTGTGCAAGTTAAAGAGATCTTTGTATGGGCTGAAACAATCTCCTCGACAGTGGAATAGGAGATTCGACAAGTTCATGGCACGCATAAGTTTCATTAGAAGTCAGTTCGACCACTGCGTTTACTTCAGATTTCGACCTGGTAATTCATTTGTTATTTTGTTGCTTTATGTGGATGATATTCTCATAGCAAGCAACAGTGTCGAAGATGTGATGAGGGTGAAGGCTGAACTCAATAAGGAGTTCGATATGAAGGATCTGGGAGCTGCTTCCAGGATTCTTGGAATTGACATTCGAAGAGATAGAAAGAAGTCGAAGTTATGCCTATCTCAAGAGGCATATCTACGGAAGATTCTTGAAAAGTTTGGTATGTCGAATTCGAAGCTAGTTGTGACTCCAACAAACCCTCAATTCAAGCTGAGTATTGATCAGTGTCCCAGTACTGATGTGGAAAGAGCCTATATGAATAGCATCCCATATGCTAATATAGTTGGTTCTTTGATGTATGCTATGGTTTGTACTAGACCCGACATAGCATACGCAGTAAGTCTTGTAAGCAGGTACATGGCGAATCCTGGAAAGGCTCACTGGCAAGCATTGAAGTGGATTTTAAGGTACATAAATGGGTCTCTGAATAGAGTCCTAATTTATGGTGGAGCCTTGGGTGAAGATGGTAAAGCAGTAATCAAAGGATATGTCGACTCTGATTATGCAGGTTGTATGGATTCCAGGAAATCTATTTCTGGATATGTTTTCACTATGTTTGGCACAGCAATTAGTTGGAAAGCAACTCTTCAGAAGGTTGTTGCTCTATCAACCACTGAAGCGGAATATATTGCTCTCACTGAAGCTGTGAAAGAAGCATTGTGGCTTGAAGGTTTTGCGAAGGAGCTGAAACTTCAAGGTCGAAGTATCACTGTTAAATGTGATAGTCAAAGTGCAATACACCTGTCGAAGAATTCAGCCTATCATGAGCGAACTAAGCACATTGATGTGAGGCTGCATTTCGTCAGAGGAGTAATCGAGCGTGAAGAAGTCCAAGTGCTGAAGGTTTCGACTGAAGACAATGCTGCTGATATGATCACCAAGACATTGCCGAGTTGCAAGTTTTTCCACTGTATGCAGTTGATAAAGCTGCATGAAGAAAGCTAGTTTGTTCCCTTGATGTTGTAGAGTTAGATCCAAGGTGGAGATTTGTGAGATTTTGGATCGAACTCTAGTATGGCCGAAGGGTAGCTTCTTGGTTCGACAGGGTTAAGCATGAAGTCGAAGGTTGTTCACATGCTTGTGTCGAAGATGCTAGGGTTGTTAGCATGTTAAATTAGGTTTTAGTGTTTAAACCCTAATTTGTTAAGTTAGCTTGTTTATTAAGTTGACTTATGTAATGGGCCTTGTGGAAAAAGCCCATTAGTTAGTATGTTAGGTTTTATTATAAATAGCATGCTAGTCTCTCATCATTGCTAAGCTGCAAATCCTAATTTAGGGTGAGAGAGGTTATTTGTTATTCTTGTAAACTTGTAATCTTGTTTTAAGAGAAAGTGAAAGAAAAGCAGTTATAACCAATTCTTGTGTTCTTCTTATCCTCTCTAATTCCCTATTATACTTTGTTATTGGTATCGTTTTTCACAACAAAATGGATATGAGAATCTTTCTTTTGGAGAAAAATATTATAGAAACTATATATATAAAGTAAGGCGACTACGACTTGGAACAGGAGATGCCGAAGCTATTCAAAACTATTTTTTCAAAATGCAAAAACAAAATAGTCAATTTTATTATGTAATGGATATGGATGATGAAAGTCGTTTACAAAATGTATTTTGGGCTGATGCGAGATGTAGGGTTGCCTATGAATATTTCGGTGAAGTCATAACTTTTGACACCACTTATTTGACGAATAAATATGACATGCCTTTTGCCCCTTTTGTTGGAGTTAATCATCATGGTCAATCAATTTTGTTGGGTTATGCTCTATTGTCAGATGAGGATACTAAAACTTTTACTTGGTTGTTTAACACATGGTTAGAATGTATGCATGGACGTGCACCAAATGCTATAATTACTGATCAAGATAGAGCAATAAAAAATGCAATCGAGGTTGTCTTTCCGAAAGCTCGTCATCGTTGGTGTTTATGGCATTTAATGAAAAAGGTTCCAGAAAAGTTAGGTAGGCACCCTGATTATGAGTCTCTCAAAACACTTTTGCACAACATTGTATATGACTCTTTGAGTAAGAGTAATTTTATAGAGAACTAGGAAAAAATGATTGAATATTACAAAATTCAAGATAATGAATGGCTGAAAGGGTTGTTTAATGAACGAGATCATTGGGTTCCTATTTATGTGAAAAACACATTTTGGGCGGGAATGTCAACTACACAACAAAGTGAAAGTATGAATGCATTTTTTTATGGATATGTAAACTCAAAGACAACATTGAATCAATTTGTCGAACAATATGACAATACATTGAGAGATAAAATTGAAAAGGAAAACATGGCAGACTTTGGTTCATTTAACACAACAATTGCTTGTGTAAGTCATTTTGGTTTTGAGTCACAATTTCACCATGCATTTACAAATACAAAATTTAAAGAATTTCAGGTTGAGGTTGCTTCTATGATGTATTGCAACACTCTCTTTGAAAAATGGAGGGATTGAATTCAATATTTTCTGTTACTGAAAGTAAGAAAGTATTTGACAAAATAAAGGACATAATGTGCAAGGTGTCTTTCAATGAGAATCTTTTTGAATTGCAATGTACTTGTTGCTTGTTTGAGTTCAAAGGTATTTTATGTAGACACATTCTTTGTGTACTTAAGCTCATTGGTAAAACAAATTTAGTGCCAAGTCGTTATATTTTGTCACGGTGGAGGAAGGACATAAGGTGAAGATATACGGTTATTAAATGCGGCTTTGATCAATTAGTTGGAAATCCAGATCTTGATCGTGTTAATAAAGCCTGTGATGCTTTTTATGAATTTTCTTCTACAAGGATAAATACAAATGACGTGTTGTTGAAAGTAATGAAGTGGATCGAGGACTTGAAGGTTGATTTATCATGTGAAGAAATGCCTCTTGTAATTAGAGAAGATAGTTTAGTTCAAAGTCGTGTGACTAGAATTCTTGACCCTACGGTGACTCGAAGTAAAGGGCGTCCTCCTTCAAAAAGAAAAGCTTTTAAAGTTGATGAATCTGTAAAGAAAAAGCTTATTAGAAAGAAAAAGCAAAATAAAATTCAGAAGAGTGCAAATAATTAAAGTCAAGAAGAGGTTATTTTGATTTACTTCTTTTTATTTTCTATATATGTGTCATATATCATATATGTCTAATTTTTTTTATAGCAGATCATAGGTACATCAAGATGTCAAGAAGTTGAAAGTGGAGTGTATAGTATATCTCAAACTATTGATAAGATAGGCACAAAAGAAAACATCCAAGTAAATGAAATTTATTGTTTGATTCTTAGTTATTGTGTTAAATAAAGATGACAGGCTGTTGTAATTATTAATATGACACTTCATACTATTTTGTGCATATATTTAGTGTGAGCAAAGATATGATCAGAAGAGCACTCTTGTAGATGGTATAGCTCTCTTCAATCCAAATCAAGAATACACTAATGCTGTAAATCGGGTGAAAACATGCAATCATGTGCTATATTTTTATTTGAAAATTCATGTTATGTTATTGTTTTTATGTTTGTTAAGATAGTGGTTCTTGATTTAGTGGTAAGATAGTAAAATTTTTACAGCATACTAATTTACTTCATCAATAATTTCCTTCTGTAGGAACAGTATCAAGTGAATGATAACCATCACTATACCAACCAGTATCATAAAGACAAGAATCAATCTCTACCTGAAGACTTCAAATTTATAACAGATTCAATTTTAAGCATTTAGATTTATGTCATGTTACCAAAACAATAATTCTTCAAATTTAAAACAAATTCAATTTTAAGCATTTAGATTTAATATGTCATATTACCAAAACAATAATTTTGTTTGGAAGGATTTATGCCTTAAGCTGAGTTTGATGCCCACTCTTATATAAACAGTAAGATTTGGTTACTGTTATGTTTTGTGTTATCTATATATAAATGTATACCTTTGAGACCATTAAGGTTTGCATTCAATAACTAAATACATTTTTTAGTTTGAGTATTTGTGTTTGAAGTGTGAAGCGTGAATGTGTACCTTTGAGACCATTGAGGTTTGCATTCAATAACTAAATACATGCTTTGTTTGGAAGGATT
Source organism: Vicia villosa (assembly GCF_029867415.1). Classification (NCBI taxonomy): domain Eukaryota; kingdom Viridiplantae; phylum Streptophyta; class Magnoliopsida; order Fabales; family Fabaceae; genus Vicia; species Vicia villosa. The sequence goes on along the minus strand of NC_081180.1, from coordinate 123,288,934 downwards.
TATGGTTTAAACTGAATTTTATGCCTACTGTTATTATAACAATGAACTTTGGTTACTGTTATGTTATGTGTTAACTTTGAGCCATTAAACTTTGCATTCAATAAATAAATACATTTTTTTAACTGAGCAGTTGTGTTTGAAGTGTGAACTATTGAGGCATGTGTGTTCATGCTTTATTTAGTGCTTTGATATTAGAGTAATGCACTTTCTAAGACTATGAAGTTATTGTAGAAAAACTGTCAAATTTTTATGTGAAAAGAAAATATTTTGAATAGAAGAGAATATTCATGAACTCTCACTAATTACATTGACTAACAAACTTGAACTCATCCATAGAATATAAATGAGTTCATGTGACTAATGTTGCATTTGGTATGAAAGATTAGTTGAGGAATCAATAAGCCTTTAATTTTCTTTTAGTCATTTTTTAAGTTGGTTTTAGTTATTCATCAAAAACCTTTTGTTTGGTTTTTGGATCACTTCCTTTCTTAGCTGCATAACAGGTTTATTAAGCATAATAATATTGAGTTATCATCATTCATCTTGAGGTATTTTTTTCGTCAGATCTCGAACTATTTTTTAAGATTTTCTAAATTGACGTGTATACAAAGAAATAATCGCAACATAATGGCTTTTGTATATTTAATTGTCGGTTACAATGAAATGTAGTAAATAATTATTGTCATACTCGTGCTACGAGTTGTTCGTGTGTAGAAGATAAAAAATAAGTAAATAAAATAATTACAGATGATTCTAAACAGAAGAGGCTTTTCAAGTACTCTCACTAATTATAGTGGAAACAAATATGGACATCCACATTGTCTAGTAAACTAGTGAATGGTTTTTGAACTCATAGGAAGCAGAGACAGAAGTTAAGTTCTTCTATGATTCAGTATTAACAAAGGTCCTAAAGTTAGCTATTTAAACTTTGGTCACCATCTGCCTACTTAGAAGCAATGGTCCCACCATTCATCCTAGCTCGTGTCTCTGCAAACATTCTTTGATGTTCTACTAATGCTTCTTAATGGCCCCACCATTCATCCTATCCTGTGTCTCTGCAAACATCCTTTGTTGTTCTGCTAATTCTTCTTCCCCAGTCATCTCGACTCATTGCTTCATTTACCACCTTTTAAGGAATTGTACTGAAATATCAAAATATCTCATAGATTAGTTTCAAATTTTGAAAGTAAATTCATATGCAATTGAGATGATTGACTAATTCTAACATTTATAACTTACTTGGCTCTAAATATTAAGAAAATTTTCGATGTCGGACTAACAAGTACTACTGCTATCTTTATTCAGTTGAGAATCCTACTAGCTCTCACTTATTATCATAAGTTATTGATGGACTAATAACCTGTATAAATTTAACTATTATTTCTATTTCAAAATAATTAATCTATTTCAAGTATAGCGTACCGGTTATTAAACAAATTGCAAACCGTATGTGTGACTATGGTTGAAACTACTAGCAGAAAAAGAATTATCAGTGTGTAATAACATAAGTTACATGCCATATAATAGACAAATACAAGGAGGCAAAATTAAAAGTAGCAATTGGTTTTCATAAAATCTAGCCCTTGCCTCTAAAACCTGCAAGTTTTAAATTCACCGATCATGCATCAAAAAGAAACAGTTGGACCACTAAAACATTCAAAGAGAAAATAAGGGGAAAGGATAATAAATTTCAAAATAATTAAACCTTGCAGTGTTCCCAAAACCTATGTACATTATCACCATGCATATAGATACTTCAATTTGAATATGCTTTAAAAAAATTGTATTAAAAGAAGAAAAAGAACAATAAAAGATAATAAATATTTAAGAACATCAAAGGGCAAATGAGTTAAATGCTTGTTAGCAATAGTTGCAACAACCGTGCATAATATATGACGATACTTTAACAACAACGTAAATCACTTTCAGTAGCTATAGCAGTTCATATTATACTCTGCAGAAACAATGGTTTTTCTGGCTCAAGTACAAGGTGTAGCTGGGAGTCAAAATTCAATAAATCAAATTTTATAATAAATCTACAACTCTGCATCACACCGGATGAAGTTAAAGCAATTATGAATTACAACAATAAGCAGACATAGCAAATAAGAGCAATGAATTGAATGAAGTTTCAATTTTGACAATAAAGGCAAATATGCAGACATAACCGAATAGCAATTGTGTGTTCTACAATTTGGGTTCAAATGAGATGCACTCCAAAACTATGGTAACTAAAACCATCAAAACATCTTCAAGTTTCATTGAGCATATGACATGTCTTACCCCACTGATTGAAAGACTTCGCATAATTAATTTAATGGAAACCCTCTATACAAAACCGAACACCATCAATGATTGTCTTTAGATCGGAAAGGGAAATCACAAAGACGGGATGGCCATTCTGTTCTTTACGGATAAAAAAGAAAATCATGGGATGGATTGGATGTATTTGTGGTGATAGAGGGAAAAAGTATACTCGCATCTTCTCCTAATTTCACCGTTTTTTTTAATTTGTTCAGAGAAAATATAGAAAGAAAGAAATATTACACGTCAGCATTCTTCACTTTCGTATACAATTTGTTTCATAAGTTTAAGCATTTTCCAAAAAATATTGTATAAGATATTTGTAACGATCAATTAATTAGATATTTAAATGAAAAAACTAATTAAAGATTACAAAAACCATAAAGTCAAAGCAAAGTAAAAGTTTTAGAATAAATCGTGGCCGTTAGTTAAGTTGTTTGGACAAGATAATCTTGGTACAACAAGAAAATTCATATTCACACACAACAAGACAAGATACGTTGTCATCCTCGGTCATTTCATTTCTCTTCTTCCTCGTTCCAAACACAAACCAAAGAAGACTTAGATCTCATAATTTCCCATCTTTTCTATCTCATAATCCAGTCACGCAAACATACAATTATCAATTCAATTGAATTATCAAACAACTTTCTCCGATTTCTTTGCTTTTTCTGTTATATTTATTCCCCTGATTTTTAGGGTTTTTGTTATGGGTCTTGGTACAGACCAGGAAGAGGATAATAAACATGGTAGAAATAATAAGGTTGTTGATGAAGGGGATGGTCCTGGAACAAAGTCTTCTGGGTCTGTGTCTTGTTCAATCTGCCTTGAGGTTGTTATGGATAATGGAAATAGATCCTTGGCTAAACTTATTTGTGGACATCAATTTCATCTTGGTAATTAGAATTTCTATCTATCAATGCATGAAAATTAGAACTAGAACAATTGAGATCTGTTTTTTTTGCTTAAAAAGGTTTTTTTACCGTTACTATGTATGATAATTATGTGTTGGTTGATGTTGAAGGTCTTAGAAGCAAAAGAATTTGTAGGATACAGGATCTATTTATTTGTTAGTGATTATGATTTATGAATGATCATTTAAAAAAGGGTTGCTTTGTGATTGTGAAACTATTGTGTCATGACAAAATATTGATGATTGCATATGTATCTTTGTTTTGGAAATGATCTAATTTGGAGGGATGTTTTTAATTTTGATCCGTTGCACGTGTTGGTTGATGTTGTTCTGGATTTCATATTCGAGAAAGTTAGTCTTTCATGACGGAGTTTTGAATATCTAGATCAGTTTTCATGATTTATGGTAGATAGAAATTCGTATTCCTTGTGGAGTTGATTTTTTTTTTGGACAAGTTATCAAGTTGATTGTTACATTGTCATTGTTAGATTAGTTTTTCATGTACAATTATTGTGATGTATTGTTGTTATACTAAATTGTATTGTATACATAAAATATTGTTATTAGTCCCGGACTAATCCCTCAAGCCGGGTATGACCTCAATGGGTGGCAATGCTTTCCCTCAAGAGAATTTAACACTGCCTCATGTCCAGAGTTGGATTTGAACCCAGGACCTCTGGTTAAGCTGATCCCTTACGATCTCTAACCCAGGGATGACCGCTATTTGATCATTTTTTGGATAAATTACATGAATAATAGTTATAAACATATGAAGTGAGAGAGCTGAGGAAGGGTAATTTTTCTTTGGAACGAATGAAGAGCATAAACGTCGGTGAAGGAGGGTTAGGGTTGAGTCTTAACTCAAATTTGTTTGAAAAACCTAAAATTACCCTAAAAAAATTAAATTTAAGAGCTAATTTTGGTTTTTCATAGGGGGAAAGAATAGCGGGACAAAAACCGAGCCAGAACCGCTTTGCCCCCGCTACCTGCTACTTACCCCATAACAACCGCTATAGTTTTCTGCACCGCTTAGGCTCTTCCCATAGCAGCTGGCCTCCGCTCCGCTACAGCGGGATAACGCCGCTATTGACTATGTAAAAAACCTAGGTGTCTTAACATAACTGATCAGCTAGATCGGATAAAAAGGAATAACTCAGGCAGCCGGTCACTAGAGACAGTAGAAGGTGGTCATTACTGGGAATCTCCTGAGATGCAGAAATTTGATAAAATTGGCGATTACTTTTGAACATTTGGTACATTAAGGGTTGTCATTAAAATTTGATTTCGAGCTATCTTTACCTAAATCATACGTTGCCCTAACCACCTAATGTATTCCGTGATGGACAATATGTAAAGGGAAAATACTTAATGTTGGGCTGACTGCCGTGTTATCAAAAGCGCGCGGTAGTAGCGCTTTCTGTCACGGAACTGAGAAGCCGGTGGCCTCAATTTGGACCTGGCTTTGTCGCATTTTCATTAGTGGGCGATGTTGCGGCGTTATGCACGCAATAGGGCTTAGAGCCTTAGATGGTGAAATCATCAGTAAACCCTACTCTGTTACTGCATAACCCATCCGACCCAGTAATCTGGCGATTTTGCTGTTTCAGCCAGTACCTTCGCATACTGAGAAGAAAAGAAGAAGCAAGAAAAAGAAAGAAAATACAAGAAGAAATGAAGGAGGAGAGAAGCGGCTTCATACTCAATGGTGTAGCGGTTGTTTGCGGAAGTAAGAGAGAAGCGGCTGCACACATTTTATTGAGAAGACATTTCCGCTTTAGAGTTTGGGTTTCATGTTATGGAGAAATCAACTAGGGAAATAAAATCTTTTGTCCATGTCTAGTGAAATTAAAATTAAAATAAAAACATTCCGATCTCAGAATTTTGAGTAGGTCTTAAGCTTCCATACATATATTATAAATTACTGAATTTGTATAGAAAATTTGAATAACAGACATTCTGCTACGCGCCATCTTGCTATATCGTTTTTGGGGTCAATTACTGTCTGTGATTAATAACTATGGTTGTGCTTGTTTTAAGGCAACACTGTTTGCTTTCATGTTTTTTCTAGAATATATCTCAAACAAAGTGATTGCTCCAACGAGCTCCTACATGTTATTAAAATTTTGTGCTAATTATACTTTGCGTCATGCAGATTGCATTGGTTCAGCATTCAATATAAAAGGAGCAATGCAATGTCCTAACTGTCGGCAGATTGAGAAAGGTCAATGGCTTTATGCTACCGGTTCTCGGTCATATCCAGAATTCAACATGGATGAGTGGGCACATGAGGAGGACCTATATGATCTTAGCTACTCTGAAATGGTAAAGCCCGGTTAAATTTATGTTTTATTGGAATTTACTTTATTCTTGCTGGAGAACTCGTCATAAATGCCTCTTAACTTTAAGAGGAGTAAATCTTGAACATATAGTCATACATTGATGGTTAAGAGTGAAGTTATTTAACAATCACATGTTACAAAGTTTAATGGCTTTATGATTTAATCTAAACTGTTCATGGTTCAATGTAATAGTAAAGATTTACATCTTTCCTCCTCGCTTAAAAAGTACACTTTTACTTCATACTTCTCTGCCCATTTTGACTATATTTCCCCCCCATAAATGGTTTCTGCAGTCCTTTGGAGTTCATTGGTGTCCATTTGGCAATCTGGCGCGACTTCCATCATCTTTCGAGTAAGCATAGTTAACATTCCACTGATACAAACGTATTTCTGCTTGTCGCTCATATGATTTTGTTATGTGGATGCTTTGTAGACATTCTTTGGTGGTATTGATGCTGTGTGTGATTTTAACCATATTGGACTTTTACTAATAAAATTTAGTTTCACTTTCATATTTACCATACATATAAGTAGTTGTTCAAAAAGTTGATTTCTTGGTGGCTCAATTAAATATTTTTTCCGAAAAAACTTTTTTTTCCCAACTGTTTCATCCAGAATGTCTTCTATCATCAGAAAAAACTTTCACTTTCACATTAATAATTTATGGAAATAAATTTAGTCATAGTCCCGTAGGTTGTTAATCATACTTTTTATCTGTTGAGCTAAGAAAAATTTCCTTACGAATGTTCTATAGTTGGAACTGTTAAAATGGGATGTACCCTTTTGGTTGGCTTGCCTCTCCTTTGCTGAAGGGGGAACATCATAGTTCTATATGTTTTATACTATGTTGAACAAGTTGACCGAGTTTGCCAAACATTTTGTGAATGAATAATAATTTGAACCTTTTAGTGTTTCTTAAATTTTAGGCATTGTGAGAGTATCCATTAGGATGTTTATTCAACTTATATTTATGTTCCTGATTTTTCCAGGGAAGGCGAATTTCCATCCACGGCTTGTAAGATATTGCTTTTCCTTTTAAGAAGCCTCTCCATTTTTTTAAGTTGACGCTTTTACTGCACAAGATATATTAATTTACTGAAATTATGAGATGCAGATCCTGATATAATCGGACAACACGCCGTATTTGCTGAACATACGGCTGTATCATCTGCAAGTCATCCTTGCCCATATGTTGCTTACTTCGGACCAGTACATCCATCCTCCTCCAATTCAGGTGGAACTGTATCAGAAGCACCTAACTTCAACCATTGGAACGGTTCATCCATGCCTGGTGAAATGCCAGGCTCTTACGCATTTCCTGCCATGGATCTTCATTATCACAATTGGGAGCACCATACCCCTCCTTTCTCTACGGCAAGCAGTCGTCTAGTTGCCGCCGATCAGCCCTCGGTGTCACCCGCTAGTCAAAGGCCAGTCAGGGGTGGTTCAGATGTACCGAGATCCGGATCTTTTATGCATCCCTTTCTTGTTGGTCACAGGTACCTCTCTTATGCTCGCATGTAATTTGACACGATCCAAACTTTAATAAGGTTCGGTCTTATCGTGTTAAGTATGCAATTAATTAATTAATTTTGACTAGTAGAAATTTGCTAATGGGATTTATATTTTATGCTTTATTGATTGAGTTACAAGAAACATTCGATGCACATTTAATTTTTTCAGTTCTGCCGCGAGAGCGGGTAGCTCAATCGGTTCCTCTATGATCCCCCCTTATCCCGGTAGCAATGCTCGAGCCCGTGATAGAGTCCAGGCACTTCAGGCATACTATCAACCACAACAACATCCTAACTCAACAACAATGCGGGCACCAGTTGCTTCTGGAACCCGAAGAGCCAGCAGTCACAACGGTTCAACTCAGCTAGCACCAATGGCCACATCACCAGACCAAAGTGGCGGTTTCTTCCTTATCCCGTCAAGTTCATCAGGACGTAATTACCAAGAAGAAAACCATCTACCCAGTCGCTTCCACGCATGGGAAAGAGACCACTTACCTTCATTGTCGTTGAGTCAAACTGATAGAGATTCAAGTTGGAGACCGTACCACCAAAATGCGAACCGGTCAGACCCGGGTACGAGGCCAAGCAACTTCCGTTTAAGGCATGGATCAGATAGAATGCCTTCACAAAATCGGTAATACATGTCCTATGCACTGCGAAGCAAACTCGCACTACTGTGGAAAATCAGAACTTATGTATGCTTTGAAAAAATGTTACATATTGCTTTGGCACTTTGGCCTTTTGGGTCTGTTATGTTAAGGTACATACATTATATAATCTGGCTGGCCTTGGAACTGATTTTTCCGGCAGCCAACGTGGCTGTGTGATGGACATTTGCTTCGACTATTTTATGTGCCTCCGAGGACATAAAATAAGATGGTAAAATCAGGTTTTTTTGGAAGTAATGCTGGAGCGTGTGTTTTCAAGTGATAAAATCAATTGAAATTGAATGAGATGAGATCAATTGTGGTTGGATTTGTTGTGAGTGAAGTATTTATGTATGATAAAAACGCTCATGCAAATGCTTTTGTATTGAGAACTTGAGTAATTTTACCTTGTTTATAAACGAATGTGCAAGAATTGAGGCAACGTATGGAATTCCCAATAGGAGTATCATAACTTGTAGAGGCCAATTGCATGTATAATGCAATTGCAACCTTACATTATTTTATTTACAAATTGAACTGAAAAAAAAAAAAAAAGGTAAAAGTGAAAAACCCCAATTTAAAACTGGATTCTAGTTTAAAAAATGAAAAGGGATTACTTCCTATCATGCTCCTTGTTTGTTTCTTGAGACAATTTGATTTGGAGCTTTTGTATTTTTGGTGTGAGCTTGAGTTATGTTTTCTCCATTTGTGATGATTAGACAAAGGGGAAATTCGGCCTTAATCTAAGTGAAAAATAGGGTGTTGCTCACTACACCCGTGTAATGATCTCATACTTTATGGAAACCTAAAAATGTTTTTCGTAGCATTTAGAGATTCATTTGAGAAACACTCCTTTTTGGGGTCATAAATGGCTTGAATTGCAATTTCCAGAAATACCCTAATAAAATACATATCACGATCTACGGATAAACTCCATGCATTGATTTGGATTTGTGTTTCATCACAAGATGACCAGTAACTTTGAAGATTTTATTATTATTAATAAATCATACATTATAGTCATTTTAAAATCATACCTACAATAAAGCATACACATTACATTAATAAGATTGAATTGTCAAACAAAATATTGGTAATCATATACTAGTCATTTGTAAAATACAACGAACCATACAAATGTTCAAAATGGTAATATCAAAATACAAATTAAAATATCACTTTTAGATATATGTGATGTCATTGTTCCTCGTCTGCCCTCCATACTATGTGTGTCGTGCCTTTGCTAAGATTTTTTATAGAGTGACTCTCCCATGAGTGCCTTTATGAAACTCGCCTCTAACTATGACCTATGTCCCAATAGCAACCATACAATGACATATTGGCATTACATCCACGACATGGTCTGCCCTCGCATGTTCCTTCTTTGTATCTCCTGGTGAGTTGGTCTATGGAGATCCCCTTCTACATCTGGTACACCGTATACCGTACTCCATGGACGAGGATTCGGTACACTATGTACATCCTCTAGCACAAGATGTTCGTTGTAGTTTGTAAATGTCTCATCAACATCTTTACGTAGGACAATCGCATGAGCAACAATAGGGAGATCGTTGATATGTTGGTGATTTTAGTATCATCAATGTATTTTGGTAGTAATGTGATTTACTATAGGCCAATGCAATTATGCGTTAAGTTTGAAACGAGTTAGGGTAGTGCGGAGTGCACGCTCGTCGAGCCAAACGTGTAATTGAATATGAATAATAGAAACGGGGTTCCAAAGGGCGTAGCCCCTAGCGGGGTGCCGGGCAGCGTCCCGTTCGAAAAATTCGTTTGAATAGTTGCACCCTTTCCCAACGGACATAACAATTCGTTTGAATAGTTGCACCCGTTCCAACCGACATAACTGTTTTTCCGAAAAGGTGTGTCTGTTTGTTTACTGTTATTGGTCTCCTATATAAGGAGTCTTTTGGCCTTGATTTTGGATACGAAATTACATACTTCCTCGCTACATTTTGATCTGTTCTCTATTGTCAGAAACAGATTGTTCTTCGAGAATTATCCCCACAAAGATTTCGTGAACCCAGACAAGAATAGGGTCGAAATACTTTGTTCGGAAAGTGAACGATCACGATTCTTGAAGATATCCAGGATTATCATACCAAATGTCTAACATGATATACTTTGCAAATATTTGAAATGTCGTAATACTCGCTCAAGTAAATGTGGGTACATAAATCGAGACCCACAAGTCAACTATTCATAGTACTATGATATCATTTCCAAGGATCATATATGATGGTGCTCACCGTACGACGTGAAACAGATGTCATTCGACAAGATGCAGCAAGGGTAGTCCGAAACGGCTCAGTTGCCTAATTCCTCTCGAGTGGGAAAGGGAGCAAGCACGTGGAAATTCCTCAAAGCACTCTTCAACATGTTATCATCCAGAGATACATCGAAAATGTAGGTGGATCCATGCTTGGAAATGGTTCAGATGAAATATTCATATGGATCCAACATATTTATTATGAAATTAATATCAGTAAGGGTGAAAAAATTATCGTAAGTAAGTGTTTCATATCAATTTCTCGTCTTTCATTGACTACCATCAACTAACTTAGAGTATAAGTACATCAAACAAGTTGTCCACAATTGTACTTGTGAATCCTCTCAAAGTCAATGAAGTATCTTATGTAGACAGTGTCTACATAGGTCACATTTTTGTCCACAAAAATGGTTGTGCCAACCAAAACCATGAAAAATGACCTCAATGCACATACTCTATGATGTGTTACTCGTGCATCATCACCCACAACACCCCTAATCACATTCAGGTGGTCAACATCAGCACAATTTTCATGAGGAATGAAAATCTAATATGACTTCCTCTTGTGACATCTATTTCTTACTGGACCTCACCCAGATCAACTCTTAAACATGTCACCATCAAGTCTAGTGCATCAGGTCTACTGATTCTATAGTGATCTAATAATCTTGATGTGATCGGAAGTTGTACGAGGCATGATACATCATCAAGTGTGATGGTTATCTCATAGATCAAAAGATGAAACGATGACGTCTCTATGTGTCATCTCTCAATAAAGACACAGACAATAAACCATGGTTAGCATAACCATATCCAATCCTGCAAAAATCCTTCAGCCCAGGTAGCGTCAAGACATCTTGAAATTATGCTTCATTAGGCTGCAAAAGCTTTGCTACCATCCTGCCATGATTAATATATTTCAACGTCTCTCGATACTGCAAAAATAAATACACTATAGCACGTTAATTCAATTGTTATAACACAAATGTTTAACACAAACAGTTTAATTATTTGTTACCTTTCCTTCCCACGTGTGCCTAGCCACATGGTGTGCATATAGAGGAAGTAATGAAAGGTCTGAGAGGCCTCCCAAGAAACTATCAGGCACGACAAAATTAGGTTTAACGTCAGGTACAACATGTATTAGAGCAGCGGGGGCTTTAAAATTTCAAAAAAAATATAACCATGACCAAACAAATGCAACATTTATATTGCATGTAACATAATGTTATATAACTATAACCTATTTAGGAAATGGATGCATCACAAATATTAAAAAATAAGGAAACGAGAAACTTACAAAATGTGAGAGATCAATGATCTTGGCTTGAGTGTAATGGATTAGAACTTGAAAAATGTGCTAAGCTTGAATATTAAAAATCTAGGTGCATGAGTAGGCAGTGATGAGTTCTGTTTCACTTGTTCAAATTTGATAAAATGAAGGAGGAAGAGGGAAAGGTGAGAGCGTGAATACTTAAAGAATATGTCTAGATTTCAATCTTCGTAAAGTAACTCCGAATTTTGAAATCCAAACTTTTTTAAAACTTTGTTTTGCCGTGGTTCTAAGATGATTTGGGGTGGCAGGTTGGGGTGCGTCTAGATTCTAAAACTCTTTTTTTACCTTTGATTTGACTTGTTTCAGAGAGACCTTGTTGTGTAACTGGTACATCTGAAGATTGGAATATGAATTTTGAGGGTAATTTTTGAATTTTGGAAAGATGTATAAGTTAATAGGTCTTCAACAAATGTAGTAGCAACAGCGATAGAAGGTTTGTCCTGACCAGGGGAGACCGGGGTAATTTCAATAGTAATAGATATGCCAGAACAAGCTAAAGGCAAAGTGGGGGTCTGACCTAAAGAAGTGATGGTGGAAACTTTAGCCTTTCATTCTTTAGCAATGTCAAAACCTTCTTCAAGGGGTTTATTTTATATGAAATTACCAAAACATCCCACGTCAAAAATGGAGGGAACGGTGACTCTTTATCCTCACCAAAAATTTCTTTCCTCTCTAGACTATTGGTCACTCCCACAATAACATGAGTGTCGATGGATCATTTCCTCTGTAAAGAGGGCATTACCTCGAAAGAACCAAACCCCTTCTCATAACCAAGACCCTCATAAAAAGTGTCAAGGTCATTCTTCATCTTAATCTCGTCGGGAGTAAGAGAATCCAAACAGATGACATACTAATGAGACTTACCTTTGAAATGGACACATACCTAATACTTTTGAAACATATATGTGCACGAACTAAGGGGAAATCCTTGAAAGCCGATTGGGAGAGAAGCTTGGTAGGAACCTTACAAAACATTGAGTGTGCCCCTAGAGTACAAGGCTTTACCAGCACAAAGTGATTCCGAAAATTGTCCTGACTTTCAGCAAAATAGGCAAATCGGGGAAATTCCTGGTGCAACGAGATGAGCCATTGATCCCGGATATTATTCTGAGAAGTATGTATCACAATAAAAAAAGCAACAGAAGGGCTTCCAAGACCGATAGTTGGCCTAGAGTTAGAACACCCTTATAAAAGCCAAGGCACCGGGATGAAGGAGAGATTCTTTAAAAACCTGAACACCTCCACTTCAAATATGAGCAAAGGCACTCACAAATTTAACTGACTAAACAAACATTCATTGAAAGGAATAGAGCACCCCTTAAGGTACTACATATCCTTTTAGCTAATTCCACAAGGGGAACCAACAAATTAGAGGGACGACCTACTTCTACATTAGCCTCCTTCACGACAGTAGGACTATCTAAAGTATAAGGGTTCCCAGTATCTCAAAATCCTTCCAACTATACTTGCTTGCATCAACCGACTCTACGAGGTAGATACTACTTAAAGGTATCTCACCAGCCCAGAAAATATTTGATGGCATGAGCCAATCGATACAAGGAGGTTAGGTCCCACGTGCAAGAATATCCTTAATCTTAGCATCACTTGGATCCCGACTGAAGATGTAATGGTAAGTCCTAATAAAAGATTGAGCCTATTCCTTGTTTAAGGCAGCAATTTCAAACTTTGGTGTACTCAAAGTAGGGAAAGCAGAATCCACTAAGGTTGCAGAAGAAGCTAACACAAAATTGGTTGTGAGATCACTTCTAACATCGTGATCAGATAGGAGGGCATCAAAGGAAGATTTATCAAAGGAATATTCTCTATCAGGAGAAATAATAGAAAATTTCTCTAACTCAGAACTGTCAAATAAGTTTATAGCTTTTAGAGCGGAACAATAAGTGTTTGGAATACTATATTCTAAATCAGAAGTTTTTTCCCTATGGGAAGACGAAGAACCGTCATTCCCAAAATTACTATATAGGGTTACATGGTCGTCATTCATACGAGTCATAACAAAATAAAAATTGGGGATGAAGAAAGTAAGCTTAGGGTAAGAATGGTACCTAGAGAGAACCGAAACAACTTAAGGGAGGATATATTAAATGCAAATTGAAAGCTCTATTCCAAAGAAGGCATGATGAAGACTTCTAAAGAAGAAAAGGAAATGACTCGCGCAAAAAGGAAAGTTGACTCAGGAATGGCGAAAAAACTCTCCCAAAAAGTTAGGATATCTTTATATAAGGGAAACAAGCAGTGGGTCGGATCAAGGAAAAACGTAAAGTTATAAATTAGCGAGCAAATTGCATCTTGGGAATACAAGCAAACTCAGGTGCACTCGAATGCCCTAGAGAATAGTGTCACGCCCTAACCTACAAGCCTAAAGTTAAGTGCCTTGAAAGTCGACGAAACATCTCAATGATGGAAAATGCCTTTAATGTGCCTATTTCCCACTACTTTTGCAACTGCCTCATAACCTTCCCACTAGATTTGAACTCGAGGCCTTTTGTTAAGCTGGAAGAAATTCCCTCCATCTCATCCAAGCGCGCTTGCAAGTTAATTTTTAAAAACAAATTAATAATAACCTGTCATAAATTCACCCATAGGACTCCATATTTAAAATATGGCACAAAGTATTAAGTAAAACAATATCAGTCTTGTGTGTTAAATTTTATAAAATGAAGTTAAATTTATAATTTTTACATACCTATAAATCATTTTTACAATCATAAAACAAATAAGCCTTGTTCCAATTTTGAGTTATGTATCTTTGTAATGAAACCTTTGATTTCTTATTAGCTTTTTATGCAAAATTCTGTAAGATTCAATTGAAACTTGCTCTACTCGGTTTTATATATATAAAAAAAATTTGCTCTATTTGAAATAATCATATTTGATATGTATCGAACATATTAATTATGAATAACTTTAATCTAAAATTCAAACGTTAGTTCACTATTATAAGAGTCTAACTTGTTCCATTAGAATCAACACCCGCTGTTAATCCCTACATCTGTTTGCCATGTGTTTTTTTTAATAAAACATATGCTACTTTCTTTGGTTGAAAGATATTGAGGGGGGGGAAAACACAAATCTGTCGTAAAAATCGAGCATGAATACTACCAGAAGATAAGTAGCCAATACAATATCACAGGTTTAAACTACTAAATGCACAGGTTAATACAATATCATTCCAGTCTGTTCTAATCACCCACTTCAAATTTAAATGCACAAAAGGTTTGTTTCACAGTCTCTCACCTGTCAAATTTAAGATTCAAATACAATACTAGAATGGGCTGTAATAATAGAGCTATAATATATTGGACCTTAGCCCGGAATGAAAATGCATATCCAGTAGTGGTCTCCCCAGATTAAACACATTGACACATTCAGATCTCACCTGTCATCAGATCTATCATTAGAAGATCAAGAAACTTTAAAATAAATAGAGATAGTAAATTTATAATAAACTACAAGAATACAAGAATGATTACGAGTTTGAAGACAATTAACATACTTATAAGCCAAACGAGATTGTTACATGCTCCTTGAACTTTGGCTAGGACTGCGACTCTGGTAACGTCTAGGCTGCATTGCACACAAAACAATGGAATAAAAGTTAAAACTTGTTTTCGGTTAGCATAAGCTACCATTTACATTTAGACCAATGCAGGTTAATTCTGCTATAGCTTAGCAGAACTGAGCATCTTAGGGCAAGATCATGCAAATGTAAAGAAAATCTTAATTTTCCCTTTTCTAAATGATCTCAAATTATTCAATTTAGATAAAACTTACAGACGAGCTCGGGGATCTGGATCTTGTATGGGATCTGCAAATATTCAAACGAACAAAACTCAATTTAATATCCAGAATGTGATATCAAAAGTTTGATGACTTGCTCCACGAATACAAATTCCACATCAAAGTTGGTGACACCAAAAGGATGAAATCAATCTACCAGATGAGCAGAGTCGAGGGGGGAAGTAATTGAACTATGTGTCATGCTTAAGTTTTAAAAATCTATTGCGAACGGTACATGATACCTAGATCCAATTGTTGGTAAGAGATAATATAACCAACTCAATATAGGACAACAAAAGAAATCCTAAAGAGAAAGATAACCTCAACCCAGAAGTTAGAGCATAGGTTATTCGTAGGTTTTGAACTGTATCACTGCAGATTTGCAATTGTTGTTACCAATAGTATTATGTTCACAGTGATCCAGCTTTTAGATTGCAACTCATCCATCTACTGTCATCAAGTCTACAACAATGGAAGACTGTGTCACCATGTCTTTAATCAATACAACATTAGTTTTATTGTCAGTCACAATATTAAGGTGTTCCAGAGGTGCTCATCAACAAAACATCATTACCTCATACCACAAAGTTGCAGGCGTTTGAGCACCACATGCCATCAAGATCCTAACATGCAGTTCCCAGGTCGCCGCAAAAGGCTACAACTAGAAAACAAGAGAGTTAACCCTAATGAACATTTTATATTCAGCGGCCAAGCTGACAACCACTTTATTAACACCCCTCCACGTTTCCACATATGAAGAATTATGCTGATAAGTCTATTGAATAGCATAATATCATCTCTTCCTATCAAGTTATTTGGATCCCATCATGGGAATCACCATCAAGCATTAAATTTACACAAACCAATGGTGTAACTGTGTAAGACGTGTTTTATATTTTCAATTGACCATATGATACCACCAATCTAAGATGTATAAACCAAGTATAATCACATGATACACTTATTAGATGACCATATTTTAATGAAACTCAATTTTTACCAATTATGCAGAAGCATAAAAACTAAAAGCCTATACAGCTCAAATCAGACGGCAAAAAGTTGCATACATATCAAGACTGGGCAGAAACTGACCTTGAGAGAGATAATGAGCGACGAGCGTGTCTTGCTTTTGGAGACAAACTGCAAAACCAACACTTGATCAATTCTTCAAGTTTACCAAAATACATATCAAATCATACTTGATCAGTGCAATCAAAATGAACCTTCTGCTCCTGCCACTGTAGCTATGACTTAGACTGCGGCTTCGACTTCGTGATGCATATGGGCTGCGGCTTCGAGAATAGCTCCTCCTTGAATCACGACTAGGGCTTCTAGAATAACTCCGATCATATTCCCTCACCTGAGCCAACCCGAGATATATGTCAAGGAGAGTAAGTACATAAATATAATGCAGAATGTAGCCAAATATAACATCTACTCACTCGTATGTATGCCCGAGAAAATGCATTTCGAAATTCAGAGTCATCAAGTTTCCTGATCTGTATGACAATATAAAGTTATTGAAACATAATAGTAGTGCTGGTCAAAATTCCAACCACAAAAAATCCAGCTCAATGACATAATAGCAAGTAAAATATTAAACCTGATAACTCTTTGTTGATACAGGTTAAGAATACTTACAGCATATTTCACATCATCATAATTGGTATAATCCACTATCCCAGTCAAGCCTGCATACAAATTATACCCATGTTTGAGAATTATGTGTTGATAATTTTTATTAAAAAAAAAAAAAGTAAATCAGCCCAAAAAGCCTAGACTTAATGGCAGTGTTTCAAGAATTATTGCATCTCAAAATTAGTCGTGTCCCCTATATCATATGACAATATCTCACATTATTCACATTTGAGACTACGATTAAAACACAAATCTCACTCCAAAATACATCATAATCCACTTACCTCCACGCTCCCGGAATACTTGAGAAAAACACACATCACCAGCTTTACGCATGTGATCCTAATCATTTAGAACCCAGAATCAGCAAATATTATTGAATAATTTTTAACCAATACAATGATTTCAATGTAAAATGTCATAATCCCCCTCTATGTACTCTTGCAAGTATTAAATGATCATAGGAATCATCAACCAGTCCATACTTTCAGGTCTTGCCATGAAGCAGAAGGAGGTAATCCAGTCACCAGAACTGCAAAGACAATAAATAGGGTCAACCTGAACATTTTTAGGTACAAATAGGAACTCTGACAACAAAAAAAAACAGAGAGAAACTACTATACAGTGATATAAAGCCAAAAACTATATTTTTAACCCTATTAGGAAACAATAGATACCACGATAGTCAGATCGCCTGGAAACTCCATAGCTACCACTTCTACCGCTATGCCTACTATATCGATCTACTGACGATGAACTTGACCGTCCACCATGTGCAAGTTCAACCTACAGTAACAAATATCGACCAAAATTACATATAACGAAACTCGATAATGTGTCCTATACAAGAGGATAACAGAAAAAGAACAAATGGAAAATATTCTAACCCGTAATCGATAACCATCAAAATCATAACCATCTCTGTAGTAAATTGCATCCTGAGCATCACGAGCATCCTCAAACTGCAATATAAATGTTTAATATACATAAGACAGAACGAACAAGGGAACAAAAAAAAGTGTGATAAATAGCAATACTCTTTCCTCCTTTCAAGATGAAATATAGGCATACCTCAACAAAAGCATAACCTGGTGGTTTGGGAGGGATCTTCAAATCAATGTCAACGATAGGACCATACTGTATATTGAAAGTGAAAGAAAAAAACAAATGGTGAAACAGAAATCTAGACATACTGATTTTTAACTATACTTCATTATTGTGTGTAATGTATGCAAGTATTACCACAAAAGCAAATAACAGAGCCAATAGCATGTTTGGATTGACTTTTGAGATGGCCAAAAACAATTTTAAAGGTGTAGAACAAATTATGAAATGAATTTGAGGTGTTTGGTTATTCTAAAGTAGAGTTGATTTTGTCTCCAGAATTGATTCTACTTGAAGCTAAAATTTGTAGCTTCTAAGTTCAAATGTGATTTTTACACTAAAATTTGTTGTTCAACTCACTTTTACATAAATATATCCAAACATAAATCAATTCTACTAAACTCAATTCTACCAAACTCAATTCTCAATTCTGTCAAAATCAATTGTGTCCGCCGCCAATCCAAACACACAGTAAGAGGCTAAAAAAACATAAAGAGGATAGATAATAACTTAAGCCTATTTGTTTCAGCGTCTAAGAGGCTAAAAAACGAGTGTCTGGCCAATGCTCCAAATTGAAGCTTCTTACTTTTAATTTGCATAGGAAAGCAAGAAATACCCTTCAAACGAATTACCAAATACACACAATGTGTGTATATTTTTTAGCATTGAAGTTATAAGCACTACAGTTTGTACAAAGGAATTAGTTATGAGTACCTTGTAGAAAAGATCCTCTACTTCTCTCAAGCGAATATCGCCAGGAAGATTGCCAACATATAAAGTGCGACTTGACTTGCCACTCATTTTGTTTCCTAAAACCACAGAATGCACATATGAAATTACACATCTAGAGTTCTTATATAAATCTAAGATACAAAAATAGACCTTGTAAAATTGGTACTAAAATCAAAATTCTACTCATCTATCGGAACAGCAAGAGGGAGTGAAAATTCAAACATGCGATCGAAAATTGAGGATTATAGATTAGATACATACCCGAGACGATAAAACACAAAGAGATGCGAAAAATGGAAGACGGTGTTCTAAATCTTGAGGGTTGATTGAGGGAGAATATCAGCACTCACGCGGAAAAGAAAAGAAAAAGGTAAAAAAATCTCGTGGGGACACGTGCATGGTTAGAACGACGATCGCATCTTAGCCGTTTGTTGCTTTGTGTGAAAAGAAAAAGGCAAAATCTCGAGGATGTGTTATCTATAATAATCACCAATAGTAATACAACACCTAACTTTTGAACACATCCAATAAAATGAACACTTAACTTTTGAAATCATCCAATAAAATAATGACAGGTACAATTTTTCATAAACAAAAACTACAATTTTAAATTTTTTTTTTATAATAATTTCTTAATATTTGAGTTTTTTTAAGTGTTTTTTTTTTAAGCAAGATGATATATTAAAAAAAATTAAGGGTTCTCAAAATCTAAAACCTGAATACACGAAAGTTGGGGAAAAAGTCCGACAAAAAAAACAAGAGAATTACTAACCAATTAGAGTTACAAAAGAAATAGTAAAGGATCTTTGTTAAATTCGTAAAATCTACTGTTCTAGACTGGGCCAAGATTCGGCCCAGTCTACTTTCGGCCCACTTAGCCTTGGAGGCCCAAACCACTCCATGAACCACGAAGAGCAATCAAGTGCTCGTCTTCACCATGTCCGGCACAAGTGCTTCCCGTAAGCTGCCTGGTGCTCGGCACAGGTGCTCCCCGCGAGCGCCTTCACCACCGAGGACCCTGCTCCTCGCAGGACTCCTTCATCCAACCCCCCGGATAAAGCGGAGTCCACGTGGTCCCTAAAAGACCGCGTCTCCCTTAAACTTCGGAGCAGTTAACCAGGACAGAGGGCACTCACGCACCTCCGGTATTTCCGCCTAGGAAACCTGGTAGTCTCCTAGTGGGCCTGGGAATCCAGCCCAATAGCGAGATCATGACCCAGCGCTGGGGGCTATAAATACCCTCTTTCACTAGAGGGTCAGGTAATTCACTTCTTTCTAACTTTTAGCTTGTACTTGCGCTCCTTTGCTCGTCTTCTTACTTTGGCATCGGAGTACCTTGCAGGTACACCACCCCTTCACTTCACGAAGACTCAGATTCCGAGCAGGCCTTGACGATCCATCTAATCAGGTACGATCAGTGGCGTCGTCTGAGGGAAACAAGCTTCCCCGTCTTTAAAAAAAACAAAGATCAAAGCTAATTCATGTTAGAACAAGATTTGTTCTGATCAATATTCTTAGTTTTGATGATAACAATGTATATGAATTTTGCATAAGATAATGTGGTACTCTAATCCTATGAAATTTTCTTTTCAGGAAATATATAAAGAGTATGCACAAATCAGCGCTCAGAAACTTTGACTCAAGAAGTTCAGTATGCAACATAAGAACATGCTCTCGCAAGACATCAGAAGATGGTCTAGCAGAATCAGAACATGGCCATTTGAAGCATCAGAAGAACATGAGTTCAGAAGCAGAAGCACTGAAGTTTCATGGTATCACGCTTAGAAGCACTTCAAGGTCAGAAGACAAGAAGATGCTCTGCACCAAACTGTATTGACTCTGAAGATTCAAACGTTGTATCAAAAAAAGATCAAATCAGAATCAAGTACAAGATGGCAGGCTACGCTGACTGACAAAAGGAACGTTAGAAGCTATTAAAGGCAACGTCAGTAGTCACAGCAAAAGCAAGGCTCAAGGTAGTTGACAAAAGTGTGAAACATTAAATTCAATGTTGTACGGAATACGCAAAGCATTAAATGCTCCCAACGGTCATCTTCTCAAACGCCTATAAATAGAAGTTTTGAAGAGAAGCTGAATACAACTCTTGACGCAAAAATACTGAAATGCTGTTCAAATCAAAAGCTCTCAAACTTCATAAAACTCACTACATTGCTGTTGTAATATCTTAGTGAGATTAAGCTTAAACTTTAAGAGAAATATCACAGTTGTGATTATAGCTTTTCAAGAAGCATTGTAATACTCTTAGAATTTATTTACATTGATTTGTAAAGGACTAGAGAAGATCAAGTTGTGATCGGATTCTCTAGAAAGTCTTAGAGGTTATTTAAGCAGTGTGTTCCTAGAGTGATCAAGTTGTGATCAGAATACTCTAGAAGACTTAGAGTGTTTCTAAGTGGAAAACCATTGTAATCTTGTGTGATTAGTGGATTAAATCCTCAGTTGAGGTAAATCACCTTGTCAAGGGTGGACTGGAGTAGTTTAGTTAACAACGAACCTGGATAAAAATCATTGTGCAAATTGTTTTTATCTTAAGAGTTTTTAAACTACACTTATTCAACCCCCCATTTCTAAGTGTTTTTCTATCCTTCAATTGGTATCAGAGCCTGGTTCTAGGTGCAAGCACTTAACCGTGTTAGAAAAGATTCAGGAAGAGAAAAACACAAAATCTAGATGGCTGGTGAAGATCCAACACATACATCTACATCTGGCTCTGTTGAGCAACAAAATGGAAATGGTAACAATGGGTATACTAGACCACCAATATTCGAT
This sequence comes from Vicia villosa, assembly GCF_029867415.1. Taxonomy (NCBI): domain Eukaryota; kingdom Viridiplantae; phylum Streptophyta; class Magnoliopsida; order Fabales; family Fabaceae; genus Vicia; species Vicia villosa. Next base: position 123,267,526 of record NC_081180.1, on the reverse strand, counting down.
GGTGAAAACTTTGAATATTGGAAAGACAAACTTGAAAGTTACTTTCTTGGTCTAAATGGTGACTTATGGGATCTTCTGATGGATGGTTACAAACATCCAGTGAAAGCTAGTGGTGTAAAGCTCTCAAGACAAGAGATGAATGATGATCAGAATAAGCAATTCAAAAACCATCACAAGTGTAGGACTGTTTTGCTGAATGCTATCTCTCATGTTGAGTATGAAAATATATCTAACAGGGAAATAGCCTATGACATATATGAATCATTGAAAATGACTCATGAGGGAAATGCTCAAGTCAAGGAGACTAAAGCTCTTGCCTTGATCCAGAAATATGAAGCCTTCAAGATGGAGGATGATGAAAACATTGAGAAGATGTTCTCAAGATTTCAAACGCTAACTGCTGGATTGAGAATTCTTGACAAGGGATACACCAAAGTTGTTCATGTCAAGAAGATCATCAGAAGCTTGCCCAGAAGATGGGGCCCCAATGGTGACTGCATTCAAGATAACAAAGAATCTGAATGGAGTCTCTTTGGAAGAGTTGATCAGCGCCCTGAGGAGTCATGAAATTGAGCTTGACGCTAATGAACCTCAGAAGAAAGGTAAGTCTATTGCATTAAAATCTAATTATAAAAAATGCACTAACGCTTTTCAGGCTGAAGAAGTAGATTCTGAAGAATCAGAATCAGAAGAAGAAGATGAATTGTCCATGATCTCCAGAAGGGTAAACCAACTCTGGAAGAGGAAGCAAAGGAAGTTCAAGAACTTCAGAAGTTCAAAGAAGCCTGAAAAAGGAGAATCTTCTGGAGGTAGAAGATCTGACAAGAAGAAGGTCATTTGTTATGAGTGCAATGAGCCTGGACACTTCAAAAATGAATGTCCAAAACTTCAGAAGGAGAATCCCAATAAGAAGTTTCATAAGAAGAAAGGTCTTATGGCAACATGGGATGACTCAGAATCAGAATCAGACTCTGAAGGAGAGCAGGTAAACCTTGCACTAATGGCCACAGTTGATGATGGATCAGAATCTACATCAGAATCAGATTCTGAAGAGGTATTTTCTGAACTAACTAGAGATAAGTTAGTTTCCAGTTTAACAGAGCTTCTGGAACTAAAAGCTCATCTTAGTATCAAATACAAAAAGCTAAAAAAGCAATTTGAATTTGAAACTAAGAAACTGGAAGTGGAAAATTCTGAACTGAAGGAAAAAGTTTTAAAATTATCCAAAGATAGTGGATCTCCTTCTGAATCAGAAAAATCCATTCCCAGTATGAATCATATTCTGAAAGAATATGACCTGAGTTTTAGAAAGTTCCTATCTAGAAGTATTGGCCGAAGTCAACTTGCTTCTATGATATATGTTGTTTCTGGAAACAAGAGAGTTGACATTGGTTATGAGGGTGAAACCCCATACAAGCTTGATTCTGTGGATGATATGAAAATATCATACAAGCCTCTGTATAACCAATTTAAATTTGGCCACCCCCATGATATTAGGTACACATCACATGCCAAAAGCTTTCACATAACACACACCAAGAAGCATGTGGCACAACCTAAGAAGTATCATGGAACTCAGAATAAAGAATATCATGTTGTTCCTCCTATTTCTTATAATGCTAAACCCAAGTTCAATCAGAACTTGAGGAGAACTAACAAGAAAGGACCCAAGAAAATGTGGGTACCTAAGGAAAAGATTATTCCCGTTGCAGATATCCTTGGCTGCAAAGAAGACAAAGGAAAACATGTCATGATACCTGGACTCTGGGTGCTCTCGACACATGACGGGAAGAAGGTCTATGTTCCAAGACCTGGTGCTTAAATCTGTTGGAGAAGTTAAGTTCGGAGGAGATCAGAAGGGCAAGATAATTGGCTCTGGAACCATAAAGTGTGGTAACTCTCCTTCTATAACTAATGTTCTTCTGGTAGATGGTTTAGCTCATAACTTGTTGTCCATAAGTCAATTAAGTGACAATGGTAATGACATAATCTTTAATCAAAAGTCTTGCAAGGTTGTAAGTCAGAAGGATGGCTCAATCTTATTTACAGGCAAGAGAAAGAATAACATTTATAAGACGGATCTTCAAGATCTAAAGAATCAGAAGGTAACCTGTCTTATGTCTGTTTCTGAAGAGCAATGGGTCTGGCATAGAAGATTAGGACATTCTAGTTTGAGAAAGATTTCTCAGATTAACAAACTAAATCTTGTCAGAGGACTCCCTAATCTGAAATACAAATCAGATGCTCTTTGTGAAGCATGTCAGAAGGGCAAGTTCTCCAAACCTACATTCAAGTCTAAGAATGTTGTTTCTTCCTTAAGGCCGTTAGAACTTCTGCACATTAATCTGTTTGACCCAGTCAAAACAGCATCTGTCAGAGGGAAGAAATATGGATTAGTCATTGTTGATGATTATAGCCGCTGGACATGGGTAAAGTTCTTAAAACACAAGGATGAGTCTCACTCAGTGTTCTTTGAATTCTGCACTCAGATTCAATCTGAGAAGGAGTGCAAAATCATAAAGGTCAGAAGTGATCATGGTGGTGAATTTGAGAACCGATTCTTTAAGGAGTTCTTCAAAGAAAATGGTATTGCCCATGATTTCTCTTGCCCTAGAACTCCACAGCAAAATGGAGTTGTAGAGCGAAAGAATAGGACTCTACAAGAAATGGCCAGAACCATGATCAATGAAACCAATATGGCTAAGCATTTCTGGACAGAAGCAATAAACACTACATGTTATATTCAGAATAGAATCTCTATAAGACCTATTCTAAATAAGACTCTTTATGAATTGTGGAAGAACAGAAAGCCCAACATTTCATATTTTCATCCTTTTGGATGTGTTTGTTTTATTCTGAATACTAAAGATCATCTTGGTAAGTTTGATTCTGTCATACCCCAAAATTTGCCCACACTTTTCAAAATTGAGAACTATTTCAAAAATTAGATTTTATAAAAAATTTGGGTTCATCGTGAATTTTATAAATATTCGATTAAAAGTCTATTTTAAAATATAATAATTTACTCTTAAATTATTTATATTTTAATAGCAAGATGTTGGCCGATGCTTCATATACTTCCAATTAACTTTTTATTTTGAACAAATAATATAGCACAATTGGGAAGGGAGTAAGACTTGCAAAACATGAATAATTAAAATATCAAAATCAAATCACATTTTGATTTGAAGGTTTGATTATGTTAAGAGATTTGCTAAGTTTACACAAAATGTTAACACTACACCGTATATTATACGGTTTATTAGTTCTTTTTAATATTTTATTGTCACCTAAAAACATGTGCATGTATATAATTGTATCTAACCCTCACATAAATTCATACGGTGTAGAAAATTGATGTAAGCTTTAGTGTACATATAACATTTCTCTTATGTTAATTACTTACCATTTTAGCTAACCTAATTTTTTCTATTTAAAACAACAATTCTCACTCACCGGTAGACACGTACAGTAGAAACAAATCCTAATCCTAATCCTAATCCTTCTCTTCACCTATACCACTAACAGCCGGTTAACGTTGAAAACAGACAGCCAGCACATATCCATCATCTTCATCAACCTTTGTTCATAAAAACAAACCTGCACATAATTCATTCACCATTATAACATCGCAATAACAACATGTCACCATTAACATAACTTGAAACCAAATTCTGACCATCACCATAAACGAATATCTCATGTTTGATTAACAATTCCAAGTAACATTTATCTGTTCTTTACCCATTTTCATGAAAATAGAAATAAAAAAAATAAACTAAGCTGCATATATTATCATATTCTGTTCCACTCTTGTTGTTATTGTTGTTGTTTTGCTTGCAGAGAAAAAAAAAAAAGAGGTTGAATCCGAAAGCCCAGACGCGAGATATCACCTCCACACACCACCGGCCAGCCAAACAAACCTCCCTCCGCCGTCAACAAATCGCGGCCGGGAAACACCACACCAACATCAAATCGCGACACCTTCATCATTTCAATCGATGAAAGCATACGAAGCAGCGACCAAAATCCACCCGAACCGCACGGCTAGCCGCTTCGAATCCTGGACCCGCCACCAACAACCGTTCCAATCTGCAGATCCGCCGAGAACGCACTATGCCGACCAGTCGAGTCATCACCACCGTGTGGATTGCCTCAGGTTCGCTTTCTTTCTTTTTGATCCATATGGTTTTGATTATTGATTTTTGTCTTGAAATTTGAATGTTTGAGAGGAGAGGAAGAACATTTTCACGTGAGGAAAAGAAGAAGAAAAAAGGTTCAAATTTTCATTCCTTTGTTGGTGTTTATGTTTTATGTTTGGTGGAATTAAAACTCATTTGAAAAAGTCAAACATGAGCTAATGTTTTATCACAATCTTTGATTGTTTCTAAGAACTAGTGGGAAACCCGTGCGTCCGCACGGGTTCAGGTGTGGGTTGGACATTGAATTTTTTTTGTATGAAATTGAAATATAGAAGTTATATTGTTTAAACAAAACTATTCAATTGATTAAAAAAAATCAAAAATAGTATTTATTTATAGAATATGGTTTAATATTAATGAAAAAATATTGTATGTTCTGAAGTCCATAAATAGAATGATAAAAAAGAAAGAACTTTAATGTTGTAAAAAAAATAAGTGTTTGAGTAGATTTTTGTATAGTTACCCGTGCGTCCGCACGAGTTCTGGTGTGGACCGCAAATATGTCACCAATTTGTCATTAGATTTTATACAAATTAGAAAAAAAATAAAAAAAAATTAGACTCCAAGATAATTGTATAAGTTTTTAAAAATAACAATTGTTAAGAAAAACTATTAAACACATACTTTATAAAAACCAATTTTTAAAATTAAAAAAATAAAATAGTTTTACTAAAATATTTTATTATTTAAAAAAAAATACATTTTTAAAATAAAAATATTTTCAATTTTTTAAAAAGGACAACAATCATATAAATATCAATTATTCATATATTATCTTAAAATTTGTTGTATTTGAAATTAACAATTATTTCAAAATAAAAATATTAGATATATAAATAATTAAAAAATAACACATTTTTCTCGTATTTGAATTCATTCTTTATTTTAAATATATTTACTTTTATTTTTTTAATTGTACAGAAAATGTAATAACCCGTGCGTTCACACTTTATCGATGTGTTACCCGTGCGTTCACACTTTATCGATGTGTTACCCGTGCGTTCACACAGATTTAGGCATGGTTACCCGTGCGTTACACGGTAGTGATGTGTTACCCGTACGTTCACACGGATTTTGGTCTAATTACCTGTGCGTTCACACACTTGTGTATTACCCGAGCATTCATATAAATAATACGGTATCTATTAAAATCCACTTCAAATTCTATTTACAAATTTTAAATTCAAGTTTTTTATAAATCTTAATAAATTTTTAAGAGAAAAAGGATAATCAATAGTAAATATTTATTTGATAACTAATCTTATTTATTTTTACTTTCTATAATGGATAAACAATACTATTTTATCACATTTACTTACACGTAAGATATCTCATATTTATCATTTTCTCTCTACATGAAGATGAGTTTGATAGAGAAATTATCATGCACCAAACATGTTTCTTTTTTTTTTACCAATTTAACTTAATCTAAATAAGTAGTTTTAATTCATAAATGACATCTTAATAGTCATAGTTTTTTAAAGCAAACTAACATGTAATCGTAGCAAAAAAATCTAATGAATATGTTGACTTGTTAGAAAATAATATATTTTTGGAGAGACTTAAAATTTAATTGTGACTAAACATTTAGATAAAGATGGTAAAAAGTTTGACTACAAAATACTATAAAATTTAATAGATTGAAGTAATTCACAATAAGTATTATATTAAAAAATAAACTTACAAATTGAAAACAATAATTTTATTTAAAGCCAACGAAATATTAAAATTAATTAATTAATTAAACTAATAAATACTACTATTAGTTTACAATTACATAATATTTTAAACATACACGATTGGAGGGTGATGAAACTAAAATCTGCTTTCTATAAATTATTTCACAAATATTTATTTACATGGGATTGTGATATAGTAATATGATATATACTCCTAATTGTAAAGGTAACAATTTTACTTTATATCTTCTTTGATGGACACAAAATTTTCAACGCATCAAATCAAGACAGCAAAACAACACAAACAACCAACCATGTTGCAAGTTTGAAATGCATGAACTGGCATATAAGACATGTTGCAAATAAAACATCTAGCATGTATTAATTCACTAATACATTATGTTGTTTATCTATCATTCATTAATTTACTAATGCATTATGATGAGCACAGTTGCTCTACAAACTGTTCCGTTTACAGTTAAGCAGTTGCCTCATCAACCAAATCAATAGCTACAACTTGGAAGAAGTTAGATTTTAGTATTTCTCAGGTTAATATTTTAAGCAATAATTTTGGAAGCAAAATTAAAGAGATATAATTTAGAATTACATTTAGATAAATTAAAGCCAATCCTTCCAAAAATACAAAAATTTGATGATATGTTTGTTTCTAATAGTAATCAAGAGAAAGTAGTGTTTGATATGCATTTAGAATTACATTTTGACCATCCTCATAATATTCTGTAGCATCACTACCAAGAGAAAGAGATAGAACTTCAACTCCACCATGGATTTCCATATCATACTTTCCTCCTATTGCGGAGCTACCTTTAGCAGTTCCATTTTCAAAGCCGAAAACATTAGCTCCAGAAAACTTTGTTTCCACCTATTGTTGATAACATGTGAGATCCATTAAAGTGTTTTCTTAAAGATGCAAACTGGAAGAATTGATCCCAACAAATTAGAAAAAAGAACAGTGATAGCTCTGATTGTTATTATATACATGTCATCAGTATAATAAATGGAAATTGAAGCATAATATTCAAAAGAGACAATCATATATTTAGATTGGTTAAACAATAAAACAGTATGCCCTAGCAAACCTTACACTGCCCATTCCATCCCATAGGTAGAAAATGCTGAGGATATTATGGTGTAACGGTTCAATGCATAATACTAAGCCAACAATATCTGCAGACACAAGCATATACAGAACGCAACTTATAGCTAATGTAGTTGATATGCCAATTGGAGAATCTCGTTGAGGATTTTTCACAAATACGGTACGATATAAAAACCTTAAATAACAATATGATATTAAATGCATTGTTCAAGAATGTTGTGTGCTTATGAATTATGAGCCTTGCATTTAGTTTCTGCCGATACGACTTACAGTGGACTTAAAAGATCAATCCCTCTTAGAAATATTCACCTCCTGCAGTACCGGAAACTGAATCAAAACCAAAGTAAGAAAATAAACTATTGCAGACCCAACAAACACCCCATTCACTCCATAAGGAAAATACCTGAGATATAAGAGAAAGTTCAGCTATATCAAGAAGAGTAATGACATAGATAAAGAGCTGATAATTAAGACTAAAACACATTAATTTTCAAGTTGCAATTTTGTGCCATTAATTTTCCTTGATTAAATTAAGGTAAAGTAAAAGTTGTACCCTTGACATATGAATTCACAGTTTCTTCCTCTTTGGCGTCACGAATATCTTCAATGAAAATTAAAACAAATTAATAATCGATTACACGCTCATTACGCTTCCTGAAACTATAAGTGAGTCTTGTTGAGGCAGTAATTGTTCTTCTCCTAAGAGATCTAGCTCGAGACTTCCGCAACTCATCCCTAGAGGTTTCAGGCTCCAAGCTTCTAATCCTCTCGTCTTCTTAAACTAATAATCCTTCCCATAAAACCAATGTCATCATCAGTCACCAAAATAATCCAAAAACACAACAAAATCAACATCTTAATATAGTGCATCAAGAAATAGTTGAGATGAAACTGTCACTACAACAATGTAACATCATTCGGTTGCTGCATTCTCGACCCATCTTTGTAACTTCGTTACCGCAAAGCAGATCGGTAGAAAAAGAGATACAATATTCTACTGATGTTAGAAATGTATCAAAACCATCAGACAAAAATAAGGTCATAATCGAAACCCTCATACAACATCCATTAAGGCTGTTCATCAAAGCAAAAAAAACCAATCAGACCAATGTCATAAAGAACAACACATGGGGATATAGGTGTGAATTCATGAATGTTTCCTCCTGTTGTTGGATATATCACTGAGGTATGATCACATGATAAAAAAAACATCCAAAATTCCAGGCAATAACAAATCAAAATGGTGCAGACCGCATTATTGACGGCACTGGAAACAGACCGCAAAAGCAGAACAAAAAAGCATGTTTGATGATAGAAGAGCCCCGATTCACATGAATGCTACTGAAATAGGAAGTAACAACAATATAGATAAAGTTTTCAAGGTTCGAAGCCATACATATCGAGGCATGCCTGAGGATTCAAATATCATTGGGAATTGATATAACATTGTCTTTTGCTTTTGATTTCTAACCATTATGTTAAAAAAAACCACAGCAGTACGCACAATGATATAGAAAACATAAATTCTTTGAAGCATGTACAACACATCGCTTTTCAATCTACCACCCAAATTTAATGGCACTGAGAAACAACTTTGGCCTTGTGGTCAAACTTATAGCTCTACCATTATGGTATGACATGTATTTCAACAAACAGAAACAGGGTGAGATCCAAACATTTATTATCTCTTCTTTTAACAACAGCAGGGTGAGATCTAAACATTTAGAAACAGGGTGAGATCCAAACATTTATTATCTCTTCTTTCAACAACAGTAGGGTGTTAAGATATTTTAAGTCCAATATAGATGATATATAAAACCAGAAAATAAAAAACAGCAACAACCATACTCAAGCCACTAAACCACACTCAAACCATAATACCATTCAACCACTTACCATGCATATTCGTACATGAAAAAAACAAACCATATCAAAACTGCAGCCCTGCATAAAGCTCAACCGAAACGAATAACAAACTGGTTCCCATAAAAACCGAGCCAATTCAGACCTGCAAAATGCCATGACGGTTTATCATTGATATCCAATATGGAGGATAAACCAATATGTTAATTAGAACTACATAAACTGTACAGAGTCAACTCCCTTTGGCCTCCTTCTTCCTTTGTTTCCTTCAATATTGAACACTCTGTTTTTCTTCAAATCATTAATCAAACTTGCATGAGTGAAACCAAATTGCCATCAATGACTCACCTATAACACCTCAATATCCTACTTGAAACCCAATCCAGAATTCAATCAACCATATTTACATTTAAATCAATATTCAAAATAGTTTACATTATCATTCAAGCCATACAATAACTCTGCATTAGTTCAGAAGATAAGAGAGAAAAATTAAGAGTCTACGCACCTTCACCTTGTTATAACAGGTTACATCACCGACTCGAACCGCCACTTCCCATAAAATTCTGTTAACCATTCCGCATAACCACCACAAAAAGTTCCTGCAGAAAACAAAACCAAACAGAAACCAATAGCTGGTTCAGCGAAACTTAAGAGTCTTTGTACCAAGATTCATAACCCAACAATCTAACATTGGTTGGAACTTTAAACATACCATATTGAAAAAGAACTTGCGACCGAGATCTCTGAAACCCTAATCCCATGGAAGGGTCGGATCTGGAAAAAAAAGTCCTGTTAATGAGAACTGACAATGGATAAGGAAGAGAGATCAAGAACAAAAACCAGAAATACCTCACCCGAGATTCAGAATCGCATCTTTCGTCATCATCTTCATAGATCTTCAACAAATTTAACCCATTCATCCAAAATCGTTCACAACCACACTCGTCGTCGGAAACCCGTTTTCACCACCACCAAACTAATCGCCGGTAACCCGTTGTTGCCACCACAAATCTGAATGTTAAAACATAATAGCAAATGGTGAAACCTTATTCATATTTTTGTTAGAAAGATGATAATCTGAATCCGACCACCACCACACTCGTCGCCGGAAACCCGTTTCCACCACCACCAAACTAATCGCCGGTAACCCGTAGAAAGATGGATGAAGATGGAAGCTGGCGCAGATTTCAAATCGCCCGTGAGTTGGAGAAAGAGGAAAAAGATTGAGGTAGATAGAAAGAGAGTACAAAACCTAATGAAAAGACTTTGAGAAAGACTTTGAGTATGGCAGAGGTTATAAGTGTGTTTACCAAGAAACATAGCAATATAAAATGATTATTATTATATTCAAAAATTTTGAAAAGGTTTTCTTTGGCTTGTTTTGAAATCAGACTCGGTGGTTTAGAAAAGAAGAGCAAGTAAGGTGTCCATGTGGCAGCTTGGGGAAGCAAAGGGGCAGAAACGTACTTTCCAGATCAGTTAACTTTCTTATATTGTAGATAAATTGCAGCGCCACATATGTGTATTGTGTGTGGGGTTTGTTTTTATTTTCATTTTTTATTTATTTAACTAAATCCAAGCCAAATGTCATGACATGTGTGGTTAAATTTTAATTTGAAAATGTCAATAATAATTTTATTTCTTTCATTATATTTTTTTAGAGGACTTAATGTGAGAATTTGGTGGGGATCCACCACACGTCTCAATTCCTTTTATATTTGTTTTATTTTAATTTTATTTTTTATTTATTATAAAAAAAACACATGTCATTATTTTTATTATTATTATTAGCTTATACATGTTGCATTTTATTTTATTTGAACTTCATCAAAAATACAAAAAAAAATATACATTGTCTTAATATTTTGTTTTAATTTTAATGTCCCTTGTTTTAGATATTTTAGATAATTTCTTTGATTAATTTTGATAATATTTTTGGCATTTCCTCATTTATTATTTTATTGTCACTAACATTTGTTTTTGTTTTTGTGAGGTACTATCATTGAGACTTTGACTACCTCTTGTGGAAGTTTATAATTGTACATTTTATTCCGCGCTATTTGTTTTAATTATGTATCTGCACATGGGTTGTAATAGCCTTAACTAGGTTTTATTTTCCGCACTCCCGATTTTATTGTAATCCCCCATCCCCGAAGCCCTGTAATAGTTAGGACCTTTATGTTTTCTCTTTTTATTTTCCTGCAAATATTTATCTGCGTGTGTTAGTAATTTAGGGCGTGAAAAGAAATAAAAATCAATCGTAGATCACTAACTAAGATTAAATATTCGAATCCGACACACATGTTTGGTGCACACATTCACCCTTAGGGTACGCCTCTCTTGGTTGCCTTCGAATATAAGGTCGTGTCCCTCGAAATGTAGAGGTACCCATTAGCAAAGGTCCCTCAAAATAAAATCGTCACTAAGTCCCTTGATGACCCTCGATTGTTGCCTACGAAAAAGTGACGATCGTCCTTTCGAACTTGCTAAAGGTACCTCTACTTGTTGCCTTCAACGACCATACGATGACCCTTCAATGACCCGCACGTCCAATATAAACAAGGATTACCTACTTCTATATAGTATGGATAGTCCTAGGAATTTTAAAAAATATAGAAAAAGACCAACTATTTAGGGTAGTGTTCTTAATATGCTTAGCTCAATAAAAAACATCTTTTCAAAACATCTTTCAAAAAAACTAAGGCTACGCATTTACGCCAAAGTCCTTATGTTCCTTATCAACAAACAAACAAATATGAGCTAAGCAAATTAAGAGCCCGTAGATAACTACGGATGAAAAGGGTGCTTACACCTTCCCTTTTCATAACTTACCCTCGAGCCCGTTTTCTTTAAAAAGGTCTTTTTCTGTACTTTTTACCTTTCCTAAAATTGGAGAAAATAAAAGTCGGTGGCGACTAATGCTTAACCGAGACATTTAAAGTCAGTTCACTGAGTTACAGATTCTAAGGCACAAAAGTGATTCCTTCTTGGATATTCTGAACGCTCTAAAGGCTACAGGGTATACAATACTGAAACATTGGTTGTAGAAGAATCAATCAATATCAGGTTTGATGATAAGCTTGGTCTTGAAAGGGCAAAGCAGTTTGAAAATTTTGCAGATATTGATATTGATATATCAGAAGCTGTAGAACCAAGAAGCAAAGCATCAGAACATGAGAATCTCAGAAGCAGAGAATCAGAAGATCAAATTGCTGCATCTTTAGAGGATCTGAGAATTTCTGAAGAACCAACAGTCAGAAGATCTTCTAGACTCACCTCTGCTCATTCAGAAGATGTCATTCTTGGAAAGAAGGATGATCCTATCAAAACAAGATCATTCCTCAAGAACAATGCTGAATGCCAATTAGGTCTTGTCTCTTTGATCGAGCCAACGTCTGTTGATCAAGCTCTAGAAGATGCAGACTGGATAATTGCCATGCAAGAAGAGTTAATCAGTTTACAAGGAATGATGTTTGGGATCTTATTCCTAGACCTAAAGGCTTTAACATCATAGGTACAAAGTGGGTTTTCAGAAACAAACTAAGTGAAAAAGGAGAAGTGGTAAGAAACAAAGCCAGACTGGTGGCACAGGGATATAGTCAGCAAGAAGGGATTGACTATACAGAAACCTTTGCACCAGTGGCCAGGTTAGAATCTATTCATCTATTAATTTCTTTTGCCACTCAACATAATATCACTCTATATCAGATGGATGTTAAGAGTGCCTTCTTAAATGGTTATATAGATGAAGAAGTCTATGTTCACCAACCTCCTGGTTTTGAAGACTCTAAGTCTCCAAATCATGTTTTTAAATTAAAGAAATCATTATACGGATTGAAGCAAGCTCCTAGAGCTTGGTATGAACGTTTAAGTTCTTTCCTTCTGGATAATGGTTTCACTAGAGGAAAAGTGGACACTACTCTCTTTTGTAAAATCTCTAAAAAGGATATTTTAATTTGTCAAATATATGTTGATGATATCATCTTTGGAACATCTAATGCTACACTTGGAAAGGAGTTTGCTAAGTCTATGCAGGCTGAATTTGAGATGAGTATGATGGGAGAACTCAAGTACTTTCTTGAGATTCAAATTAATCAAACATCAGAAGGAACCTTTGTTCATAAAACCAAGTATGTGAAAGAACTTCTGAAGAAGTTTAATCTTTCTGAAAGCAAAGAAGCAAAAACTCCTATGCATCCGACGTGTATCTTAGGTAAGGATGAGGTAAGTAAGAAGGTAGATCAGAAGTTGTACAGAGGTATGATTGGATCTCTTTTATATCTTACTGCTTCTAGACCTGATATTCTATTCAGTGTTTGTCTGTGTGCTAGATTCCAATCAGATCCTAGAGAATCTCACTTAACTGCTGTTAAGAGAATTCTGAGGCATTTGAAAGGTACTAGTAATGTTGGTTTGGTCTACAGAAGATCTGAAGAATACAACTTAGTAGGTTATTGTGATACTGACTATGCTGGAGATAGAATTGAAAGGAAGAGTACTTCTGGAAGTTGTCAATTTCTTGGAAGTCATCTAATCTCTTGGTACAGCAAGAAGCAAGCTATCATTGCTTTATCTACTACAGAAGCAGAATATTTTGCTGCTGCTGGATGTAGTACACAGATGCTCTGGATGAAAAGTCAATTAGAAGATTATCAGATATATAAGAGTAACATTCCTATCTTCTGTGATAATACTTCTGCTATTTGTTTGTCTAAAAACCCTATATTACATTCCAAAGCTAAACATATTGAGATTAAACATCATTTTATAAGGGACTATGTTCAGAAGGGTGTTCTTTCCTTAAACTTTGTGGATACAGACCATCAATGGCCTGATATCTTCACAAAACCCAGGGGCGGAGGTAGAGTATATTCAGGGGATGCAAATGAATCCCCTCAACTTTTCATTTTCAGGCTAATAATATGTGCTTTTTAATTTCTGAACCCCCTGAAATTTGTTGATTGCACCTCACTTGAACCATGCACCTCTCTTGAACCAATTTCATTTAATATTCTGTCCATTATGGGCTCCACCATATTTATGACCTAAGTTCAATTTTCTCTCACAAAACCGATCCTTGGTGTACAAATAAAACACAATCTTTAACCATTAAGGTAGAGAACAAGAGAATGATAATTCTTTGCTTATAATTTTATATTTACACATGCATCACGAATTAAATATTCAGTAATGAATTTTTTAACTAAATGTATAATAAAATAATTATAAACTATGTAACTTTTTATTTGTAATAATTATAAACTATATAAAAACTATGAATCATATATGCGTCATGTTAACCAGTACTCCCAAACACCGGTTAAAAATTTTAAATAAAGAAAATATTACATATTCAATGCATTGAATACTTAGAATATTTTTTTAAAAAGTTGATTATTCATGTTTTCAATGGAGTAAGTTATAATAACTTACTCTTGGAGTAAATATAACCCTTCTCCCTCTCTCTCTCTCTCTCTCTCTCTCTCTCTCTCTCTCTCTCTCTCTCTCTCTCTCTCTCTCTCTCTCTCTCTCTCTCTCTCTCTCTCTCTCTCTCTCTCTCTCTCTCTCTCTCTCTCTCTCTCTCTCTCTCTCTCTCTATATATATATATATATATATATATATATATATATATATATATATATATATATATATATATATATTCTTACTCCCTCCAAATTTTATAATTTTATCTCTATACATATAATAATAATAATTTTTATTTGTTTATATTAATAAAAAATATTATTTCCAATATTTTGCACCCCCTGAGCCAGGGTCCTGGCTCCGCCACTGACAAAACCCCTTGCTGAAGATAGGTTTAAGTTCATTCTGAAAAACATCAGTATGGACTTATGCCCAGAATAAGAAGATGAGAAATTCTGATATATGGATTTGCTCTAAGAAGTTTTTTTTTTTGTTATAATAAATTCTGATGATGGTCAAGTAGAAGTTCTGATTCTGTTATTACTAACGTTTCATTATCTAAGTTGACTCAGAAATTCTTTTAAAGCAAAACAGCTGTTACTAGCTTTCCAGATGCTAAACACGTGTTTACTCTATTTGGACAAGCATGCTCTCAGTTAAGGAGACGCCGCCCTAGCTGATGCAAGTGATGCGTCCAATTTGGTTACTCCTGAAGTGGTCTTCCCTTCAGAACCAACTATCTACACTCCTCCCAGAAATCTGGCTGCTATTCTTCAAGCCATTGAGAATGGAGATTCTGATATTCCCATTCCGGATTTTTCCGAAGATGTCTCTGTGTCAGAAGCTGAGAAACAGAATGTTGAAGCTGAGAGACAAAATGATGCTTCTTTGGAAGAAGCTGATGCTGAGATGCAAGTTGCTGAGAATCAAGCTGATGAGAATCATCCTGCTGAAGATATTCCTGCTGAGGAAAATCATGATGATGATCTCACTGTTGAAAATGCTGTGGAGATTGATGTCCCTCTGAACAGAAGTGGTGAAGCTTCTTCTGGAGAACCCTATGCTCTTGTGAAGACCTTGGAGGCTATCCAAAAGAATCAAGCTGATCTGGCTTCTCGTCTGGACAAGCAAGAAGATACCAACAATGAGTTTTGCGCATTCATGGTGCAGCAGGCTGAGAGCAATGGTGGGATTCATGACCTTCTGGCGAAGATAGTTTCTCAACTAGGCCAGTCGTAGTCTTTTGATCTTAGATGTCTTTTTTTTTTTTGCATCTGCTTCTTATGCATTTTGCTGTATCTTCTTTTTCAATCATTTTTAATGAATGCTCTTCTCTTCTCATAATTTGTTTGTTCTTTCATCTGAATCTTTTATGCTTTTTGATGTTATGACAAAAAGGGGGAGAAAATGTGATAATTGATTTGATTAATTATATCAGTTGCTAGGAGTAAGGCTCCACATTCCTAACAGTATTTGCAAGCTCTATGTTTTTGAGATGTTTTTGCAGGATTGAAGACATTCTAAAAAAAAAGCTCAACATGAGAAGCAAAACCATGGGAAAAGCAATTTTGTAAAGAAACAAGCTCATGAAAATTGAAGCAAGTTGAGTGCTGTGAAGCTTCAAAAATCAGAAGCAAGAAGGAAGAATGTTCTGATATTCTTGTGATAGAATATGCTCTAACACATTCTCACTCCTTATATGTTCTGATACATTTATTTTATGTGTTCTTATACATATCTTATGTTCTGATGCATTCTGTATGCTCTGATACATATTATATGTTCTGATTCATTCATGCTTTGACTCTTGTTGTCTAGTTTGTTTTTGAAACATTTAAGGATGTAGAGATGCTCTGATGATGCTCTGGTACATTCAAGAATGTTCTGATACAATCAAGCATGCAATGATTCTAGAAGAAATTCAAAGCTCTGAAGCTGTCTTATGGAAGCAAGAAGCAGAAGCTCTGAATGTTCTGAAGTTATAAGCTTATGTGAACGTCTCAACTGAAAAGAAAAATACTCAGGGAAGTCCTTTATTTATATAATTCTTCCAGTATTTATTTCAGGGGGAGATTATTCATCTCAGGGGGAGATTGTTAATCTCAGGGGGAGACACATTCACACTCAATAATTATATGCTTATGCTATAATTATGTAATTGTCTTTTTGCCGTCTGATATTCTGATTGCAAATTCATATCAATTATATATGTTTTTGTCATCATCAAAAAGGGGGAGATTGTTAGAACAAGATTTGTTCTGATCAATATTCTTAGTTTTGATGATAACAATGTATATGAATTTTGCATAAGATAATGTGATACTCTAATCCTATGAAATTTTCTTTTCAGGAAATATATAAAGAGTATGCACAAATCAGCGCTCAGAAGCTTTGACTCAAGAAGTTCAGTATGCAACATAAGAACATGCTCTCGCAAGACATCAGAAGATGGTCTAGCAGAATCAGAACATGGTCATTTGAAGCATTAGAAGAACATGAGTTCAGAAGCAGAAGCACTGAAGTTTCATGGTATCACGCTCAGAAGCACTTCAAGGTCATAAGACAAGAAGATGCTCTGCACCAAGCTGTATTGACTCTAAAGATTCAAACGTTGTATCTACAAAAGATCAAATCAGAATCAAGTACAAGATGGCAGGCTACGCTGACTGACAAAAGGAACGTTAGAAGCTATTAAAGGCAACGTCAGTAGTCACAGCAAAAGCAAGGCTCAAGGTAGTTGACAAAAGTGTGAAACATTAAGTGCAATGCTGTACGGAATACGCAAAGCAACGGTCATCTTCTCAAACGCCTATAAATAGAAGTTTTGAAGAGAAGCTGAATACAACTCTTGACGCAAAAATACTGAAACGCTGTTCAAATCAAAAGCTCTCAAACTTCATAAAACTCACTACATTGCTGTTGTAATATCTTAGTGAGATTAAGCTTAAACTTTAAGAGAAATATCACAGTTGTGATTATAGCTTTTCAAGAAGCATTGTAATACTCTTAGAATTTATTTACATTGATTTGTAAAGGACTAGAGAAGATCAAGTTGTGATCGGATTCTCTAGAAAGTCTTAGAGGTTATCTAAGCAGTGTGTTCCTAGAGTGATCAAGTTGTGATCAGGATACTCTAAAAGACTTAGAGTGTTTCTAAGTGGAAAACCATTGTAATCTTATGTGATTAGTGGATTAAATCCTCCGTTAAGGTAAATCACCTTGTCAAGGGTGGACTGGAGTAGTTTAGTTAACAACGAACCAGGATAAAAATCATTGTGCAAATTGTTTTTAAAGCAAAAACCAGGAAACAACACTTCGCTAAGCGAAAATTGCAGCGAACTCACTTCGCTTAGCGAACTTCCAGCAAATGAAAACAGAAACAAATCACCCAGTAAGATTGAGAGAGAATATTTTTTACAATGCCAACTAAAGAAGTTTAACAGTAAAACATCACTCTCTTTTCAAAGCTGGTAATGGCTTAACACCACATCTCAGGCTGCTCTTGTTGTTCCCTTGGAACTATGACTAGAATTTCCATCAGCTGTAGAGCCATTCTCTTGCATCACTGGTTCCATATAGAATCGAGCTCGAAAAGCAGCCAAATGCGTGTAATATGCTGGAGGAACTGCACATAATTTTGCAGACAGTTAAAGTTTTGGACTGTCCAAAACATGTTGAAAAACTGAAAAAACTTCACTTTATAGGGAAAAAAGGCTTACGGATGGACACAGATCGTGTGCACCTAGCATAGTATAACAGATTGTTTGTCAAAGTTTGAACTCCATCTGCTGTGAAATTGTTTTCGTCAACATGATAATCAGCCGGACGACTAGTACCCTGCATATGGAAAGAATCCATAGGTATGGAAAATAATAGTTACTGTATAGATTTGTGTGCTTAAAACTATCTGTTTCATGTAGCATTGATATGGATACCATTGCACCATATTTCTCATCTTAATCAGTCTTCATTCGTAATGATAAAACATGTTATAGAACAGAGAAAAAACTATGTTCTACCTGAATGCCCGCGTGACTGCAGAGATAAAAATCAAAGTCTGTCGGATGGCAAATTTTTGTATCGACAACAGTCCCTGAAAGAGAATTAATATTTTTTATAAAAATGAACAATTCATAAATTAATTTGTGTAGATATGCAACTTTTTTAAGTCTTAAAAGTTACTTTAAAGTTAAAGTTAAAAATAAGAGCTTTTAAAATAAAGTTAAAGTTGTTTGGTTATGATTATTTTAAAAAAATTATTTTTAATTTAAAAGTTGTTTCGTGTGTGTGTGTGTGTGTGTGTGTGTGTGTGTGTGTATATATATATATATATATATATATATATATATATAATGTGTATTATTTAATTGTTATATTAACATCTATAAGTTAGTATATAGTAGAAGAAATTCATAATATTATTATTGAAAATCATTATACAATAAAACAAGATACAATATATAAAACGAATAAAAAGTTGGACAATACTAGTATCTACAAAAATGATAATGTAAACACAAGAAGAAAAAAAGAATAAATAAAACATAACTCTAGATGTTATGAACCGTAGAAAAGATTGAAAATTTTCCGTCTACTACATTAACGCCTTTTTTTTAAAGAAAAGTGCTTTCGTTGGGATTCGAACCGTGACCACATGTTTTAAGCTCCGAAAAAGTTAGTTTCAACGCCTTTTTTATAAGCTCCTTTTATTCAATTTTTTGTCTTTAAAAAAAAGCTACTTTTTTTCATAAGAGCTTTATGAAAAATGTGTTTGGCCCTCCATCTCCTTATAAGGAGAAGAAAAGTAGATAAAAAGTTGGGCCAAACGAGCTATTAGCAATGTTGAATTACCAGGCAATATATTTCCACTCTTATCTGTGCTACATTGTCCCTATGGTTGTTTGGGAATAACCGAGTATGGTGTCGTTTTTGTTCAACTACGAAAGTTACTGGAGGCTGATAGTTTGGTTCTAAGGAAGCACATGCCTGCACATATATTGCTTATATCAGAACATATTTTTGTTATGAAAAGAATTTCAAATGTATAAGGGAAAGCAGTTGACGACATTGACCTTCTAAACTGCATCCAGCTCGTAAAGTAAAGCTTGGTAAAATTGTCCTTCACTTACACCATCCCTGTTTAAATTTCTTTGTTAATACACCAATAACTAACTCTTTCATCAACATGCATTATAAATATTGTATCCTAAATTAAACATCTTTAAAATATAATTCGTAGCGGCTTTTGTCCCGTTGCTTTTCTATAGGAAATCAGTAAATCTCTGCACAAGAAAAAGGTTAACTAACCTATAAGTATAACAATATTCAATATTTACAAAGTCAAAATCATACTCTTATTACCTAATCATGCCACCGCTAATTGTGCCGCGAACAGGATCATGCCATGTTTTGTTTAAATCTTGTATAAGTTCCTGTCTGTGAGCTTGAGCACATACTAAACCAGCATATTTTGTCACTTCAGGCCAATCTTGGGACGCTACAACCTATATAGATTTGGAAGCATGTATCAGTTGCAAAAGAAACCTAATAACCATTGCAATGGATTTAACAACAAGATAAAAAGGTTAGATCAATACTGCTGCTATTGAGGGGCTAGTGTCTTCTCCATTTTCAGGGTGTGTAACATCTGCTCCCAAAATAATGGTTGGTATGTCGCTAACCAATGGTATTCTGTAGCTAACAGCATCTAAAAGAACAGTCTTTCTACCTCCCATCTGCACCGAGAAGTCAATAAAAGAGCGCTATTAGCCAAATATAAAGGAAATTGTGCATTTTGATTTGATTTGAGAGCAAACAAACCTTAACGTTGATCTTCAGAGACACGTTAGCCAAATACTGGTTAGTCATTTTGAAGACAGGCTTTGTTAGACAGCATTGTGAAATTATACCAAGGTTCGTTTCACAAATACGCTTGAGATCACCTGATAACAAAAGATGATTAAATGAAAGTTTTGCAATTTTTAAATCAGTGATTAAATACTAAATGACAATGTTGTAGAGTTATTATTATCAAGCCATTTGGCTTAGCTTACCATAGAGAGAACCATTATTGTCTGGCAATATTGCTAACAAAAGCTCCAATTCCTTTCCTTTAGTTTTGTTTGTTGACACTTGGTAAACATGCTTCAAAGTTTTCTCCACTTGCTCAGGCTTGGCATTGTAGATAGGGATAACAGGCTCCAGATTAAATTCCTACGGAAAAACGTAGCATTAGATATACACTTATACTGCATATAAAAAAACTAGTAACACTTATATCTAAAGGAGGAGCATATTACCCAAGGGGTAGGAAGAATCCGGGCTTCAACAGACGCTAGCTTCTCACTGAAGTTAATTCCAAATTCCTAACATAGGTTGGCACAAATGCTTTCTCGCTTAATTATGATAGCTGAGGAATTCAATGTTGCAGTTTATATGACAAATCAAGGTAAAAGAATTGACTTTTTTCAGTTGATATATCACTTCGTAGTCCATTAGAATCTTGAAGCTTATTTGCACAATATTTTGTTTGCAGTCATAGCTGATCCAGGAGGTGGTATGTTAATAACTGATCCAAAGAAACTAGCAGGAGGCCATGTGCTACCTCAGGCAGCCACAATAAGGCCGATGAGGAAAGGGAAAGGTGAACAGCATGTTTGCAAACCAAACCTGCAAGAGGCTGAAACAATATCCTTTACCTCCATAAAATAATCTATTCCTTGAACTTAAAATGACTTGTTTTTAACTTTATAGTTTGCATGTTTTCTCTTGACAAGAGTTACTTGTTCCAGAGAACACCGGAACTTACTAGGAAATCACAGGCTCCACTGTTGTATTTCTTTGTTATGATTTTTTGTTCTCTGATGGGAACCACACAGGCTTTTCATCACTATATATACGCCCAAACATGGGCTCCCACGTCATGCTATTGGAACCCGTGCAGCTATATGCCTGTACTCATGGAGAACAAATTTGTTCTCCATGGGCTTTGGCCCGCGTTCGAGCACATTCCCGATTGGTACATAGAATGTAACCATCCAGATGGCCAAAACTTGTTCAGTCACCTTACCCGGTAAAATAAAATACATATATATATATATATATATATATATATATATATATATATATATATATGTTTTCTTTTTATAGTTTTATTAAATTAAATTAATAGGTTATGCAATAATTTATGTAGCTTAATGATCCTAATTTGCTGAGGGACATGCATTACTATTGGCCGGGCCTTCACATGCTTGATTTCCAATTTTGGAAATATCAATGGTGGAGACACGGGACTTGTTCCCATTTAGAGAAGACTACTTATGCTATACAAGTTCATTCATCAATTGATGTTTTCAATGCAATACCAGATCGCGGAATTCATCCCATACCTCATACATTTATACCATATCAATTTCATTCGCGAGAACGGCTAAAAAGAATAATAGGAGAGCATTTCCCTGAGGTAGGTGCTGCAGAACCTGAATTGATTTGCAAAGGTTTTAAAGAACTGGAAGAAATTCGACATTGTATCAGCAGAGTTATTGGGAATTACATTAATTGTAATACTCGAGGGAATTGCGGAAATTGGTTCCGATTTGTGATCTATAGGTCACAAAAAAAAACAACTGCAACCACATCCGATGAAAGTAAGCTTACAAATCTCTAAGAAAAGATCGATATCTTCACCATGTTCAGAACAGCACGATAACCAAGCTTCAGCTCAACAATGCAGCAAAAGAAGGGTAGATAATCTTGGATAATGTTATTTTCCTTAGCTATGGATTCTTTCCATATGCGGGGTACTAGTCGGCCGGCTCATTATCATGAGTGCAGAAAGAAAATTTTTGATATCTAATGCAATGTTTTTTTTGTAGGAATTTAATCTGGAGCCTGTAATCCCTATCTACAATGTTCTGAACATGGTGAAGATATCGATCTTTTCTTAGAGATTTGTAAGCTTACTTTCATCAGATGTGGTTGCAGTTGTTTTTTTTTTGTGACCTATAGATCACAAATTAGAACCAATTTCCGCAATTCCCTCGAGTATTACAATTAATGTAATTCCCAGTAACTCTGCTGATACAATGTCGAATTTCTTCCAGTTCTTTAAAACCTTTGCAAATCAATTCAGGTTCTGCAGCACCTACCTCAGGGAAATGCTCTCCTATTATTCTTTTTAGCCGTTCTCGCGAATGAAATTGATATGGTATAAATGTATGAGGTATGGGATGAATCCCGCGATCTGGCATTGCATTGAAAACATCAATTGATGAATGAACTTGTATAGCATAAGCAGCCTAAGTAGTCTTCTCTAAATGGGAACAAGTCCCGTGTCTCCACCATTGATATTCCCAAAATTGGAAATCAAGCATGCGAAGGCCCGGCCAATAGTAATGCATGTCCCTCAGCAAATTAGGATCATTAAGCTACATAAATTATTGCATAACCTATTAATTTAATTTAATAAAACTATAAAAAGAAAACATATATATATATATATATATATATGTATTTTATTTTACCGGGTAAGGTGACTGAACAAGTTTTGGCCATCTGGATGGTTACATTCTATGTACCAATTGGGAATGTGCTCGAACGCGGGCCAAAGCCCATGGAGAACAAATTTGTTCTCCATGAGTACAGGCATATAGCTGCACGGGTTCCAATAGCATGACGTGGGAGCCCATGTTTGGGCGTATATATAGTGATGAAAAGCCTGTGTGGTTCCCATCAGAGAACAAAAAATCATAACAAAGAAATACAACAGTGGAGCCTGTGATTTCCTAGTAAGTTCCGGTGTTCTCTGGAACAAGTAACTCTTGTCAAGAGAAAACCTGCAAACTATAAAGTTAAAAACAAGTCATTTTAAGTTCAAGGAATAGATTATTTTATGGAGGTAAAGGATATTGTTTCAGCCTCTTGCAGGTTTGGTTTGCAAACCTGCTGTTCACCTTTCCCTTTCCTCATTGGCCTTATTGTGGCTGCCTGAGGTAGCACATGGCCTCCTGCTAGTTTCTTTGGATCAGTTATTAACATACCACCTCCTGGATCAGCTATGACTGCAAACAAAATATTGTGCAGATAAGCTTCAAGATTCTAATGGACTACGAAGTGATATATCAACTGAAAAAAGTCAATTCTTTTACCTTGATTTGTCATATAAACTGCAACATTGAATTCCTCAGCTATCATAATTAAGCGAGAAAGCATCTGTGCCAATTTTTGCTGCAAAAAATACCTCAATTCAAGAATAGAAGACATGAAAGGATAAAAAAATCTGTTGGTGCATGCATATGACAGACCTGGCGTTCAGCAAGCTCTCCTCTTTCGGTTGAGTCCACATGAAAAAGAGCAATAATTGAATCCACAATCTGCAAAATAAAATATATACTTTCAACTATCTACATCTCATCATATTGCAACTGAAGATAACTATCATCTTACCAGAAGTCTGAAAGATTCTTTGGCCATTTTTGCAGCCAAGCCAAGGAGGTTATACTGATGCTCGTAAGTGTAGGCAGGAGAATAGATAATCTTATGCAGTCACAAACAGAAATTTGTTAGCATTCAGCTCCAAAACATTCGCCACAGGAGCCAATTAATGATTCTCACACACACATATATATACATTGTCCAATACAGCCCCTGGATCCATGCCAAACCTCTCAGCTATGGCAACAATTCGGTCTGGTCCACTACAGTGCGAATGAGCATAAAACTTTGGTAAGTAGATATCAAATGGAAAGACAATCATAAGTTATTGATTATGAGGGACTAGCCATTCATCATAATTTTTTAAAAGCGGAGAGTATTTAAAAACATACAAAGTTCCTTCTGTGTCAATGTAAGCAACTTTTCCATTGCCTCCCTTCATATTAGTTGGCAGCTGTAGTGTATAAAAAAAACATTTCAATATGCATGAAGATTGTGTTTGAGAAGCTATGAATGCATACAATAAGAGATACAAACACGTGATTAAGAAAAAAAGTGGATAGAGCAAATTAACACTTGAAATGACAGGTTCAAATACTCATTAGCCATTAATATTAACTAACACTTGATACGTATGACCAAGGATAGATTATAAAAGTAAACCTGAGTGGAAACACAGAGGGTATGAGCTACTTGTGTTATCCCAGATCTGAAAATATAAAGTCCTATTGTTTGAATGTAATTCTTCGGAAACATAATACAAATATAATCTATCAGAGCAGATATATACGATATTCTTACCGGAAATCTCCAAATGCTTCTGTAACTGACAGTATCTCGATTCCACCTTTTCCTTGAGAAAATAGTTACAGGCAAAATTAAGGAGTCGAGAAGTGCAAAACTATAAACAAGAAATTCTTGTTGTAAAGCTACCTCCTAGCAATTCATCAAGCGCTTGGCTTCCAGTTGTAATACGCACCACAGACTTTCTCTACAGTAACATAACGCAAATAAATTCTTAACTTAAATACAAGTAACTAAGATCTATAATGTTAAAGATACACAAATCAAAATTGAATTCATAATTCAAAAAACTAGAAGCAAAGTAAACAACGTACATTGAGCAGTGCATCACTTCCGATGATATAACCAGAATTCTGCACACGGAGGTTGAAATCAATATCGAAAGATTAAGTTATGAAGAGTTGAAATAGCAATCTAAAGTAAATTAGATTTCAAATATTAAAATCACTAACCACAAGCTTCTCAGCAGCTTCACAGATCTTATAGACTTTAGCCTCTGAGGGAGCTTTGATTCCAGTCAAGTTCTATGGAAAAATTAATAACAAAATTAATTAAGTGACTAAAGTTCAGAGTAATTCAACCTGCTTAGATATTTGATCCTTAGATCTTCGAATCAGAAATGTGTTTGAAGTTAAACCTTCTTTGTGTGCATCATTAAGCCATTGCATGTAAAGATCCTTGCATCCTGAAGCTTCTTCACGTCTCCGGCATCAATTCCTTGCGAAATCATGCGAAAATGCATATTCACGTGAATCAGAGACAAAACGTTTCAGAAACAATTAAACTACTATAGATTATGCTTTTCAAACTTGATATAAGAGTTTAACAAAACAGCATTAGTTAAATAACTAGCCAAAAATTTCAACAAAAAAAACAGAGAGAAAGAAAACAAATATCACGGAGGATGATGAGAAAGTATACGCTTGTGGATTGCTTCGGAGAGAACTTCTTCATCTTCCATATCTTCTCGTTCATCCAGTTGCAACTTGCCGCTGGATTCTTCAGATCTAAGAAAGAACGCTAACTTGAGGATTGCAAGCATCGTGATTGTTGAGAGAGAATTTGAATGCACAGATGAGAGAGAGAGATTTTTGAATTCTGAATAATGTTTAAATGAAGTGAAGGTATGCGTGTTAGATTTGGGCGGGAAATGAGAGCTCGGCTAAGTCGTTAGAGCGAGGGCCTTACAGAAACGGTTAGCGTTCCCGCCTTTTTTTCTTCTTCTATCGTTTTTAAATTTGTTGATTATGGCACGAGATTTTTCATATTTCACCATTGCAGATCCACGTGTGCACAAGGCGAAATTTTCATTTAAGTACTTAATGAAAAATTCTTAGGTGAACACATACCTAAGAAATTGTTTTACACACAACCAATCATAGATTTTTAATTAATTAAAAAAATAAATACTGATTTTTCTCTCTCTTTCATAATCTCAACCACCCCATGAATTCAATTAAAAACAAAATTAAAATTAAAATAAATTAAAAAAAAAAAGACTCTTTCTTATTGGTTGTGCCTAAGAATGTAGATTTAGGGTCGTGTATATTGCTATAATTATACAGTCTATTTCTTTTGGATAGGGGGTTGGATGAATGAGTCACAATCAAACGGTTAAACATATACTACTTTCACATGGTTTTGATTTATTGTGTAAGTTAATATTTTTTAAAATATTTTATATTAGATCAACTTTATACATTTATTTTAAATTAATCAAATTGAATTATTAATAACATGAGTCACTTTCAATTTAATCACACATCTCGCATTCAAATCCTCTAAGTGTGTAAAAAAAAATATGTAAACCAATCACAAGGTTATTTTTCACTATAAGATTTTATATTTTTTAAAATTATGAGCTATTTTCTTGTTTCAACTAATTTTTATTTTTGAATCACTCATCGATAATTCAATTCATAAAAATTATTTTAGACCCAATCCTTCTTCTTCCTTGTCTTGACACAACTTTTTTCATTGGACCCAATTGACTTTCTTACTTTCTACCCCATCGCTCCATAAAAAAAATTTAAATAGATATTCTACTTTAGATACTATACCTACCGGGATCTTGAAGAATGAAATATAATAGAATGATAATGCATACAAGACGAATTCCAAGAGAATGATGCACCCATTTACTGATTGATGATTTTTATTCCACGAAGATAATCTGCTCTTGATTGTATCAACCATTACTTTCTAAACACATACCCTTTGATGATTACCTTCGACTGGAAGCCCCAAGTATTTGAATGGTGATTCTCTTATTTTGTAATTTAACAACCTCGTTGCCTCCTACAACCACGGTTGTTGCATATTTAATTCTATTATTGAACTCTTGTGAAAATTTACTTTAAGTTCAAACACTAATTAAAATAGTTGTTGTGTACATCTAGGGCTGTTCATGGTATGGTTCTGAGGAAAAGTCGATTTGAACCAAACTAAACCATAGTAAAAATTTACTTGAACTGAACCGAACCGTTCCAATTTACATGAAATTTTCCTTTATCAATCTTGAGACCTTGCAAACCCCTTATGTCTTCCTTAGATATGACCTTTTTCATAAGAACTTTTTCACCTTTGTTGGTGACACCATGTTTAGATTTTTTTAATTTCATATTCCACGTTTGATCACCTTGCTGGTTTATGTTGATCACATTGATTCTTTTCTTTGCTCCATTTCTAGGAGTGACATGAACCATCTTTTCTATAGTCATGTGTCTGGTACCCCCACTATCACAATATATTCATTCACTTGAGGAACTTCTACGTGTAGCATGTGTTATGGGGCTAGTAGTGTGGACTTTCTTGTATCCTTTTTTCTTCAGCTTTGATGGACTATCAAGTTAAAGATTATATTCACGCAGTTCGTAACAATAAGGCCTTATCGAAATCATCAAAATGAAATCAATGAAGTCGCCATCGATTATTTATTTATCCCAAAAATGGGAAAGGAAAACATCGACTAAAACCTATAAAAGAAAACAAACAATGGTCTTACGACCCAGAGATACAGGTAAGGGTGTCGGTTACGCAAGGAGAAGGGGTTAGCACTCCTCACGTCCGTCGTACTCGACGGGATCCGCTCTTGTTAGTCTAAATCTAAGGGTGTTATCTAAAAATCTAAACCTAAAACTAAAGGGAAACACACGAAGAAAGAAGAGAAAAGAAACGCAGGGAAAAGAAAGAAAATATATACAAGATTGTGCTCGTTCAGGCCCCGCGACCTAATGCCTACGTATCCCGATTAAGGAATCGGAGCAGCCGTAGTTCGGCTCAAAAGATTTTGTGTGTGTGTGATGTTAAACGTCACGTTCCACTGCTGCTCGACCTTTGGAGACTCATACAATTGTCGTGGAACGGAGTTAACATGTGCATAAAAGAAAATAAAAGAAAATCGAACAAAACATGTTAAAAGGAAATGAAAATATAAAAGATGAGTATATACAAATAAGAGGCTAAAAAGAAAATAAGCAAGTTAAAATATTTTTGAAAATAAAATCTAAACTAGAAGCATGTTTTTTTTGTATTTTTGAAATATAAGAAATTAAAACAATTAGTAAAATAAAATATAAAAAAATATAGAAACATTTAAAGGAAATAACACAATGGGCTTAAAAGAGCAAGCAAATGGGGGTGCAGTTAAGAAGTGGGCGCTGGGCCTAATAAACTGTTAGCCCAAAAAGACTTGAAAAACCAAGGGAGGTGTAATCAGAAGATTGCATGCAATAGAAGCATTAAAAATGGAATGGGCTGAGTATGGCATGGACTAGAATCTTTCTAAACCAGTCTGGGAGGTAAGCTTGCAACAGGCTGGGGTGTAGAGAGGAAACAAGATCGTTGGGCCTACTATATCCATCTTAGCCCAATATTGAATCAGGAAACAAGATCGTTGGGCCTACTATATCCATCTTAGCCCAATATTGAATCAGCAACTAAAACCCTAAAATCAACATGATGCTGGCCGCCCCACCTATCTCTCTTCTCTCTGTCAAAACTCCCTCTGCATGATAAACACGAAAACAAACAAACAACAACGAATGCTACAACTCAGATTCACGCCTCGCTCACAATTCAATCTCTCCTCTCATCAATTACCTCTCTGCACTCCCTAAATCTCTCTAATATCAAGACTCAACTATATCTCCTAATCTCTCGGTTCTCATACTCTCGCGGTTCATACGGTTCAAATATTGTAAACAAACCAACAAAAATAACCTCTCATCTCTCTGCTAATCTTCATCGATTCCGACGACAGAAAACACAAACAAAACTCAACACCAAAATCACGGCATATAAATCCACACGATACATTCAAAATGCAAACAGAGATAAGATTCAAGCATTACAAACTAACACAGTTCAAGCATAGCAACACAACATACATGGTGATCAGTCAAAGATGAAAGTCATAGGAAGCATATAGAATCAGAAAACTAACCGACTCCGAATGTTATCGGAGGGACAAATCCACGGTGAGCTTGATTGCCTTTTGCTCTGTGATTCGATCTTCCTCCTCTTGTATTCTTCCTCTACGCTTCACGAAACTGAACCGGATTCGCAAGTTACTCGTGGCTGAGTTGTCGAAGATTGCGTCTGAACCGCTGCCATAAGTGAAGCTCGCGTCGGCGTTTGATTTGTTGCTGCAGATTTATTTAAGTGGAGTGATGTTATGAAGAATGCAAGACCCAGCAGAATTAGGAGCAGGCCCATTAAGTTGAAAGACTTTATTTAATGCAAGGGGGTGTCGTTAGTATAATTATTAGTAAAGAATGAAGTAGTATTTATTTATATTGCTGGCCCATGGCCCAATTAGTGTAGTAAACCCTATTATATATGCTGTATGTTTCTCATTATGGAGTAAGAAGAAAAGTTGTTTTATCTTATTGTCTTTTTATGCAATTTCTAGATCTAAAGTTAACCTAGCATAGTCTAACATTGGTGCTTTCATCATATTGCCCTCAACCCTTCCATGGCTCCACCTAAACCTCCAAACCCTTCTTCTAAAGAGATTATAGAGGAAGCTATCCATATTTCTTCACAACACCTTACCCATGCTATGGCTGAAACACAAGAACAAATAGATGTGAGGTTTGCTCAACTTTCAGCATCTATAGCTCAGCAAGTAGGGGAGATTCATACAAGGCTGAATTCTGAAAAAGAAGATGAAGCTTCAAAATTTGAAGCTATCTTGGCTGCCATCCAAAAGGCAGGTCTGCAAGACAAACTACCTAGGGTGACGAATGTTGCTGCACAATCTGCATCACCTTCAGGTATTGCACAAAATTCCTCTACAATTTCATTTGGTTCTCCCCCATTCACACATACTCTTACACCAGCACACTCACCTCTTAGAACACCCACCAGCCACCAAAATTCCACCCCCCAACCAGCTGTCGTGGTGACGTCAGCAGCCAACGTAGTGACGTCAGCACCCCCATCAACCCCTTTTAACCCATATCCCCCTTTATCACAACCTCACTCAGCGTTTATTCCCAATACCCCATTTATCCCTACACCTACCCATACAATACCTTACCACCAGCTGTCCCAAGCACCACCATTACCTACTTTTAGATCACCTAAGTTAGATCTGCCACTATTCGATGGATCTGAACCGTTAGAGTGGTTATTTCAAGCAGAACAGTATTTTAGTTTTTACAATCTTCCACCAGAAAATCGTTTAGCTCTTGTCTCATTTTATATGAAAGGGGATGCTCTAGGTTGGTTTAAATGGATGCACCAGAATTATTTGCTTAGTGATTGGTATTCATTTACAAGAGCATTGGAGCTACGCTTTGGCCCATCCACTTATGAAAACCATCAAGCTGCTCTATTTAAATTAAAGCAAACTGGTTCTGTTATGGAGTATCAAACTAAATTTGAACAGTTGGGTAACAAAGTTATGGGGTTACCACCGGACGCAATTTTAAATTGTTTTATTTCTGGTTTACAATCAGATATTCAAAATGAACTTGCTGTGCACAAGCCTACTTTAATTTCTCAAGCTATTGGGCTTGCAAAATTAATTGAATCTAAACTTAAAGACACAAGACCAAAACTCCCCAAACTTTTTTCTACTTCCTACCCCAAACCGAACCACACTAATTCTCCATATCAGCCCACAAAACCCTCACCCTAACAGACCCAATCCAATTCGCTGCACCCCAAGTCAGCCCAAACCACTTTCCCCATTCGCAAACTTACCCAAGCCCAACTACAAGAGCGCCGCGCACAAGGGCTCTGTTTTAATTGTGATGAGAAATTTGTGACAGGTCATAAGTGTTCTACTAGCAGATTTTTTCTTTTATTGGCTGATGAGGAAATTAATGATGATCATATTGAGATTGTGGATATGGATGAGTCTCATAAGGAACAGGAGCTGGCTGACACTTACTTTCAACTCTCCCCACAAGCACTAACAGGACAGTTTTGCCCTCAAACACTCAAATTCCAAGGACTGATTGGGGGTCTCCAAGTGATGGTTTTAATCGACACAGGAAGCACCCACAACATCATGCAACCACGAATCGCTCATCATCTTAATCTCAAAACTACTCCAATTACTCAATTCTCGGTGATGGTGGGAAATGGCTCACATTTGCAATGTGAGGGAATTTGCCACAATGTTCAAATACAATTACAAAACAAACCTTTTACACTACCCTTTTACTTGTTACCAAT
Source organism: Vicia villosa (assembly GCF_029867415.1). NCBI lineage: Eukaryota > Viridiplantae > Streptophyta > Magnoliopsida > Fabales > Fabaceae > Vicia > Vicia villosa. The sequence continues at coordinate 123,236,311 of NC_081180.1, read as the reverse complement.
CGAGGGGGCAGACTTAGTTTTGGGAATGGCTTGGCTTAGAACTTTGGGTCCCATTCAAGCGGATTTCTCAATTCCATCACTTACTTTCCAGCATCAAAATGAAAGCATTACACTGACCGGAAACACTAAATTTTCACCATCCCAAACCACTTATCATCAATTGCGCCACCTCATCCACACCGATGCCATTGCTTCTTTCCATTTAATGCTAATGGAACCTATTGACTCTCCAACCCAACCCCAAAATCTTGACCTCACAAATATCCATAAAGCCCTTCCCTCAAAAGTAACAACACTAATCACACAATTTCAATCTATTTTTCACCCTCCAAAAGGCCTCCCACCTCCTAGACCACATGATCACCATATCAACTTATTACCAAACACCTCCCCCATCAATGTTAAACCTTACCGCTATCCACACTCAAAAAAAGACGCAATGACAGTTTTAATACAACAAATGCTGCAAGATGGCATTATCACTCCCAGCACTAGCCCCTTTTCTTTGCCTGTGTTACTTGTTAAAAAAAGGACGGTACATGGCGATTTTGTGTGGATTATAGAGCCCTAAATGCAGTAACAGTTAAAGACTGTTTTCCTATCCCCACAATAGACGAGTTACTGGATGAACTAGGTTCAGCCTCTATTTTCACTAAGTTAGATTTATGCTCCGGTTACCACCAGATCAGGGTTGCATCGAGAGATACGCATAAAACAGCTTTTCGCACTTTTGACGGTCACTATGAATTCTTAGTTATGCCTTTTGGGTTAACTAATGGTCCCTCTACTTTTCAATCAGCTATGAACGACTTATTACGACCTTACCTAAGGAAATTTGTGTTGGTTTTTTTTGATGATATTTTAATTTACAGTGCAAACATTACTGACCACTTAACTCACTTGCAGCTAGTGTTTGAACTTTTACAGGAACATTCTTTCTTTGTAAAGTTATCTAAGTGTGTGTTTGCAGCTAAGCAGATTGATTACCTCGGTCATGTGATTTCAGAGAGTGGTGTTGCACCCGATACAGAAAAAGTAAAAGCAATTATAGACAGGCCACAGCCACGTTCTCTCTCGACACTCCGCGGTTTTTTAGGCCTCACCGGATTTTATCGTCGCTTTGGGAAAAATTACGCCACACTCGCCGCTCCTCTCACCGATTTGTTACGTTCCACTAATTTTACATGGAGTACAGAGGCCGAGCAAGCCTTTACAGAATTGAAGCACAGAATGACCGACATGCCGGTTCTTGCACTTCCAGATTTTACAAAAATTTTCATTATTGAAACAGATGCCTCGGGAGTAGCTATTGGCGCTGTGTTGTCTCAAGGCGGGCAACCGATCGCGTTCTTTAGCAAGAAATTGTGTCCAAGAATGCAGGCAGCGTCTGTGTATGTGCGTGAGATGTTGGCCATCACAGAAGCTGTTAAGAAATGGCGTCAGTACTTGATTTGGCAGAAATTTCAAATATACACAGATCAAAAGAGCCTAAGAGATCTATTGTTACAAAGAATCCAAACTACTGAACAACAAAAGTGGACGGCGAAATTGCAAGGTTTCGATTTTGAAATTTTTTACAAACCTGGGAAATCGAATCTTGTTGCAGATGCGTTGAGTCGGAAGTTCACAGCTCAGGAGCCTCTCTTGTTATCTTTATCGTCACCAACCCCAGACTTATTCTGCACCTTACAGCAATTTTACCGATCAGATACAGTTGGTCAGAATTTAGTTCAAGAACTCACACAGCAGAAAACAGAAAACGATTTTCGTTTGACAAGGGGATTACTTTACTATAAGGATCGTGTCTTTATACCTGAGATACAGCAGTTGCGCCTGAGTCTGATGCAAGCTCATCATCATACGCCAGAAGCTGGCCATTCTGGTGTTGCAGCAACGTTGGCAAGGCTTCGGTCTTCTTTCTGTTGGCCCAGAATGTACCTTGATGTGAAAGAGATGGTCAAACATTGTTCTACTTGCCAATACAACAAATATGAAACACAAAAAAAGAAAGGATTATTACAACCCTTGCCAGTTCCGAACAAAGTTTGGGAGGATTTAACTATGGATTTTATAACAAACTTACCCAGTTCTTTTGGTCATACGGTTATATGGGTCATCTGCGATCGCTTAACCAAATTTGTGCACTTTATTCCCCTGCCAACACACTTCACAGCCAAGGATCTGGCAGCACGCTTCACTGTGGAAATTTTCCGCCTCCATGGAATACCAAAGTCCATAGTTTCAGATCGTGATCCTCTTTTCTTGAGCAAGTTCTGGAAACATTTCTTCAAGCTGCAAGGAACAACCCTGAAATATAGCACAGCTTATCACCCAGAGACCGACGGACAGACAGAAGTGGTTAATCGTTCAGTAGAAACGTACCTACGTTGTTTGGCTGGAGATCACCCTCGGCAGTGGCACAAGTTTTTGCATTTAGCGGAATACTGGTATAACACTTCGTTCCACACAGCTATAAAGATGACTCCTTTTAAAGCGTTGTATGGACGCGATCCACCGAACCTCATCGACTATGTCACGGTTTCAACAACCGAACCATCATTGGATCTGACTCTGCAACATCAACAACAAGTCATTACGGAACTCAAACAACATCTCACAAAAAGCAGAGTAACCATGGAGAAGCAAGCAAATACAAAACGGAGACAGGTTACCTTTCAAGAGGGAGATTTTGTTTTGCTGAAGCTACAGCCATACCGCCAAACCACCGTGTTCCGTCGCGCTTCTCAGAAACTCTCGCAACGGTTTTTCGGTCCGTTCAGAGTTATCAAACGGGTGGGTGAAGTTAACTACCTCTTAGATCTTCCGTCGTCCTCACGGATCCATCCAGTGATTCACATATCTATGTTGAAAGCGTACCACGGTTCGTCACCTCCAACAGAACTTACTCCACTTCCGCTTCCAGATCTGGTCAGGTTCTCAGATGACAGTCACGATCTCACCGATTCCCTGCAACAAAACAGTAACGTTAAGGCAAACAGCATACACGATTCTAACATTAGCGCGCAACAACCTTCCTTAAATACTGTGTCACCTGGTAGATCGGAGGAGAGTCAGAAGAACAATGGTGAAGAACATATGTGTTCCATTCGCGACCGATTGAACTTTCAAACTCAGAAGGAGAAGAAGTGGAAAAACAAGGAGCAGAATGAGGGTGTTTTGGAGAGAAAGGAAACCGGAAAGACTCAGAAAGTGGAAAATGTGAAAGTAAATAAAAGACTTAGTGTACTTAACTCTCCTCTTTCTCAGACAAGTGCAACAAGTATACGTTATTTGGAAAGTACCGTTCAAAAAGCTAGCTCACAGAACAACTTCCAAGATCCAGCTGGACACTCTGCCCAAGGTATCCACTTATCTCCCACCGCCCAATCAGAAGCCACTTCGCGGATTTCATCTTATCCTGTGGAGATTCCAGTGATCTTTTCCCCCTCTTTTCACGAGCCAAATCCTTGGATCAAGACAGCTGTCTCCCACCCCACTAAAGGCACTTCAAAACCGTGTGCCCCTACAGCTGTTTCGGTTCCAGCTCACAATGTGTCCCCACCGAGTGGGCCTGCTGCGAAGACAACCAATTCCGGCCCAATCCAGCTTGCTGTTCCGCCCACACCACTTTTGAACCTTGAGGACAAGGTTCTTTTTGGGCCCAATAGTAATGTTATGAAGAATGCAAGACCCAGCAGAATTAGGAACAGGCCCATTAAGTTGAAAGACTTTATTTAATGCAAGGGGGTGTCGTTAGTATAATTATTAGTAAAGAATGAAGTAGTATTTATTTATGTTGCTGGCCCATGGCCCAATTAGTGTAGTAAACCCTACTATATATGCTGTATGTTTCTCATTATGGAGTAAGAAGAAAAGTTGTTTTATCTTATTGTCTTTTTATGCAATTCCTAGATCTAAGGTTAACCTAGCATAGTCTAACAAGTGATGAAGATCTGATGTGGATTATATGCAGGTTGGTTCTTACAGATGAAGGTTGATGCTGCGGTGTTGTTTGGACGTGAATCTGTGAATGTTGAATTCTGAGTTGTGATTAAAAGGCAAGTGGTGAAGGTGTTTGTTGATGGTGTTATGATTCTACAGATTTGTGGTTATGAAGAGGTGATGAATATTCTGCAGAATTTTGTGTGGTGATTATGAAAGTTAGTATGCATTTTGTGATTTTTGAGTCAAAGTTTGGAGGAGAATTGTCTGGTAGAATTTCAGCAGCATAACAATACTTTTTCTCCTCCCCTTTTTCTGTGTAGTTGCATCTGTATTTATAGCCAAGATACTTGAAGTTTTCTGTTGCAATTTGGAGGGAGATTTGGGATGGATCCGTGTGAATCACTTCTGAAGAATTTCAACCCTTGATTAAATTCAAATGTATGGTCAGGATTGAGCTGAGAATTTGTTTTGAGTTTGCCATGAAAGTGTGAAATGCGTGAACTATTTTGAATTTGAATCCGAAAATGAATGTAATGTGAACTTGATTTTGAAGCTGGCTGGAAATCTGAAACTTGCTGGAAACGTGAACTTGGCTTGTGTGGGTCCCCAACTTGAACTTCTTGCAATCACTATTCTTTTGTCATAAAAATAAAAGGAAATAATAGTGATAGAAATAATAAAAGAAAATGGTTAATAAAAAAATGAAAAAGAAATTAATAACATAAAAAAATGATTTTAAATCAAATATTAATTTTAATTCTTAACAATAATCCAAATTTTGATTTTGAATTAAAGTTTAAAAATTAAAACTAAAATTTAACATAAAATCATGGTGATATTAAAATGAAGACAATGAAACTTTAAACCTCAAATCGGGACTGTCTCGAAACGTTTGACTTTAGGTCGAATTATCTCGTAAATTCCGTCTTTTCCTCGATTCAGTCCCTGTAACAAAAATAAAAGAGAAACCAGACATATTTTTGCAATTTTGAATTAATGGTTAGTAAACATAAAGAATAATCAAATAAAATGCGACAATGCAAATGAATTGGAATCGCAGGGTAAAAATCAGGGTGCAACAACAGTTTCTTGTTACTATTATGAAGAGGTGACACATGTTTCACACGATGCTTAACTTATGGTCCATCCTCAGAACCTTAGTCTTCATTTCAAGAAGAACAACCTTCTTTGAGTGAATCATCATGTTTTTCTCTTTCATGCTCGTCCCAAAATTTATTCTATTTATGTCTTTGTAAATCTCTACATACTCTATCATTCCATCAAGCAAATTACTTTCAAATTGTATCATGTTTCCTAGTTTGGAATTTTGAGACAAAACCTATTTTTCTACACATGTGATGGTTGAGGCAAGCTTATTTATTTCCTTCTAGAGTCCACCCATGGTTTTCTTCTTGTAGTCTATTGTTAAGCATGCTTCTTTCCATTTGGTGTGCAGGATCATGTATGATGTATCAAGCTATTCTTTAGTCAGGTCTTAAATACTAGACTCATCTTTAGACTCATGTCTTCAAGAATAAGCCATCGCATTGTTTGGAAGCTCTCCTTCACTTTCATTATCATAATCAAGATTTAAGTGATGAATAATCTCTTTTTTTTCTTCTTCAGAAAGGTAGGACAATCTGGTTTAATGTGTTTAAAGCTTTCACACTTAAAGCACTGAGTACCCTTGCCACCAATAGTTTGTCTTCACTCATGCCTTTGTTCAGGGGAGTGATGTCGAACTTCTTGTCTTGGACATTTGTCATCCACTTTCTGCCCATATAATAGGAATTGTTGAAAATTTTCCCAATAAGGACTATAACATCCAACAAGCTTTCTTCTTTGTCACATATGACCTCCGTTTTCTTTAGTGTTAAAAACAAAGGTTATCCCTTTGTTCTTCTTTTCGGTCAATGTCATATACGACCATCCTAAAGGTTTATAAGGAACCTATAGTTGATCAACCTTAATGTTACTCAGGTCCGAGCTTCTTCAATTGCAGTCACTTTCATATTAAACCTCTTAGGCAATGATCTGGAAAAAATTCTGGCAAGCTTTTCTTCAGATATCTTTTCACCTAAGGCAAAAGAGGTGTTAACACTATCACACAACTTGATGTGGGATTCACAGATAGATTCGTCTTCATTCATCCTCATATTCTCAAACTTATTGGTAAAGAGTTGCAACCTTGACATACGAAATTTGGACGTGCCTTCATATGCAGTTTTGAGAATCTCTCATGCTTATTTAGCTTTTGAACATGTGTTGATCAACCTGAACATGTTCTTACCCACACCATTGAATATAACATTTAGAGCTTTGAAGTTTCCAATAGCTTCATCATTTCTAACATCAGTCCATTCAGCTTATAGTTTCAAGCTAGTAGTTCCATCTTCAGAAGTAACCACTAGATGTTTCCACCCTTTTATCCAACTTTCCATGCTTTGTTGCCCATGGATTTGAGGAAAAAACAAAATGGTCCCTCCGTAACTAGTCATCCAGGTAACCATAATGTACTTCCAATAATAATAGTAGGTGCTATCCAAAATAGATGGTTTGTGGGTTGATCCTTCATCCTTCATTGTGTACATTTGAGAAAAAAATTCTTGTTTGGAGCTCACCCAACAGGCTAGGGTGCCTGATTTGATGCTGATTGAAATTCAGTTCTTCAATGGACAGATGTCGAACGCGATGTCCTAGACAACTGGTTCGACAAGTTAAACTAGAATCACCACAATTAACACAAACTAACTTCTACAAGACGGTGAAGAAGAAAGGCAATAAAGAACACAATAATTGGTAACCTAGTTTGGTGCAGCAACACCTACGTCTGAAGAGTTAGCTTATAACCCAAGAAAGGAAATTCAACATTTGTAGCTTAGTACATACAGTCTTATAAGAACAACAAGCTCTATGTTACTCAATGTCTCTTCCTAACACTATCCAATGAATTTCTACGTAAGACCCCCTAAATATGAGATCTCATTTCACTTTCTCTCAATCACTAAATCCTAGTGATTAACCTCATTCAATGTGAATGAACGTTAAATTACAACTCAACTATACAAACCTATAATTATTCCAAGTTACTAAAATATAGTGTGGTGTACATACAACAATAACAAGGACTCCAATAAACCCTAGCACTCTAAAGATCTTCAACGTATTGCTTGCTTTCCAATGTAGGTTTTGAGTTTCTTGTGTAGCAAAGAATCATAGGTTTTTCTTTTTGGATATTTGATTTGATTTAGTCCATAATAGTTGCACAATCAGTTGGATATGATTTGTTCCATAAATCTCTCCAACAAAAAGATATGATTTGGTTTGTTTCAAATTCAAATTTAGATTTCCATTTAAATATGATTTAATATTCACAGTTGTCCAACAAATCATATAATCATATTGCTAAACAAAAGCAATAAAATATAGGCTAAATTACAGTTTTGGTCCCCCAGTTTTGGTATTTTCACAGTTTTTGTCCCTCTATTTTCTTTTTAAACAGTTTTGGTCCCTCATCCCAATTTTGATCCAATTGTTCATGTACTGTTCATGTACGGTCATGTACTGTTCATGTACTGTTCATGTACGGTCATGTACTGTTCATGTACGTATCATGCACTGTTCATGAACAAAATTGGGATGGGGACCAAAACTGTTTAAAAAGAAAATGGAGGGACCAAAATCGTGAGAATACCAAAACAGGGGGACCAAAACTGTAATTTAGCCTAAAATATAATTGAATCTTCAATAAAAATTCTTCCAAAACGCAACATTCTGGCCCGTTGAACAAGACCCAAATATCATACACACATGTTGGAACATCGCGTCCAGTATGTGTCCCTTATGTATAGAAAAACAACTTGATACAACTGCGCAATCTTCAACGCTTCTCCAGATTTTGCTTTGCTTAATGGAGTCAATCAAAAAAGGAACAACATACTTAGCATCTTAAAAATGGTTGAACGATCTTTAAAGTCATCAATCTTTACGAATACAATAATTATGAAACTTATTTTTTGTTCAACAACAAGCCCCTTATTTTTTTTTGTCTTAGACCAACCTTTTATGACTGTGAATATACTCTTACAGCTATGTATGAATAGTAAAGTGTATCAACTATCAATTGGATGTGCATGTTTTGAGACAACCTATTTATGTTGAGGTCACTCTATGGCCAAATTCATACTCGGCCTAATCACTATATACTCGAGTTTATATGCTATCAAGAGAGAAATTAAAAAATATACTATTTATTAAGCATGAAGTCGAAAGGAACAAAATATTAAAAAAAAAAAAGACAAAATATTTATTTTGGTCTATTAACTATAATTTTTGAATTCATATTGGCCCCTTATTTTTTTCGTGTCAATTCTGTCCCTTAACTTTCAAAATATTTCATTTTAGTCTTTTTGTCTAATTAGTGACGATTTTTTTTTTAAAATTGATCGTTAAATCCGTCTCTAATTAGATAAAAAAAATTAAAATAAAATATTTTAGAAATTAAGCAATCAAAGTGACACGAAAAAGAATTAAAAGACTAATCTAAATTTAAGAATATAGTTAAAGAACTAAAATAAATATTTTACCTTAAAAAACAAAATGTCTATTAATATTGAAAATATAAAAATATAGTGTTAAAAAAAGAATATGGTGTCTAACAAAAGTATAAATTCAAAAAAAAAAATTATACTTAGTCCACCATATTAAAAAAAAGTTCAAAGTTTGTCCATACTTCAAAAACGCCGTCACTAGAATATATATTTGTTGGGGGTAAGTAATAATGTTTTCTATTGCTTTCTTTCTTGATTCCTTTTTCGTACTAGTACCAGAAAAGAAAAACGAAGGTGGTTTTGCCTAATAAACAGTGTGCTACTACAAAATAGTACAATGCATCTAACTCACTAAACCATCTCTTCTCCTAATCACATGCTTAACATAAACGCTAAACCTCGTTCCGCCACGTCACCAACCCGGTTTTCAATTACAACTTGTCATTTTACTCCCTCTCAAAAATAAAAAAAGAACGTCTCATTTGACTTGTTTTTTCTCAACCAAAATTTCCACACAATATATATATAAAGGCGAAAAAGTAAAAACCTCTTCTCTAACCACATTCTTATTTTCTCTTCCTTCAAAACTTTTCATTTTTCTCCACCTTCCCTCTCGAACTCTACAATGGCGGATGCACAAACACAAATCGAATCTATCAGGAAATGGATTGTTCAACACAAACTCCGTACTGTTGGTAATTTTTTCAATATTTTTCTTTTATTTTTCCTGTTGCATGTAATTTTTATTAACAATTGATTTTAGGTCATTGTATAATGTTAATTTTTTTCTTCGATTTGTGTGATATTTGTGATCAGGTTGTTTGTGGCTTAGTGGTATTACGGGTTCAATTGCGTACAATTGGTCTCGACCTAATATGAAAACCAGTGTTAAAATCATTCACGCCAGGTTTGTTACCATTCCCAAATTCTTTTAATTAGGGTTTTCTTTTGTTTTCAATTGAATACAGATTATCTGGATTTGTTATGCTTTTACAATTGGATTGATTTTGTTCCATGAAGATATGTTGTGCTGGTTTCTTTTGCTGTGATTTTCACTTTTGCATGATTAGTTTCGGATGAAAAATTGGTTTTAAATGTATTGATTCTGGTATTTGATTTTGATTAATGAGTTGAATCTATACATTTAGGTAAAAGATAATCGAACAATTAAGTTGAGGTTAGATTTGCTTGCAATAAATCTCAACTTCAAGTTAGTATTTTTTTGGGGTTACAACTGCTTTCCCTCCAAACAAGTTGTATCAAAATCAATGTTATGATTCAAATTTTTTAAATCAATGTGTTTCAAATCAATTTTACCTCTCATAAAAGTGAATCCGAGTATGTAAATTCTATTGTTAACATTGTGTTTGAGTTTTCGAAAGTTTTACTACCTGGGTTCCAGAAAAAACTCGGAAGAAATATTGTGTTTTGCATTAAGTTACACTTTTCCCAAATCATTTGTGCGTAAGCAGTGTGTTTCCTTGATTTACTTGTGCTTCTTTATGCATCTCGCATTGTATCTCCCTTGTTTTTCGTTTTGTCTCATGATGCTAATTCAACTTTTCCCTTCAAGTGAATAATAAAAATCAGCTAGAACAATTGAAATATCAGATATGATCTCTTTCGTTCCTAGTTCTTGAATGGCAATGGGAAAAGGCAACTTATTGCTTGATTATAGGGCATGGATTGATTATAATTTTTATTGCTTTGAAACAATGCTTATTCCGTCATTCTCTTTTTTATCTCCTGTTTCATCAATTGTTTACCGACAATTCAACACAAATAACACCAAAGAGATAAAGTATTGTCATTAAAAAAATGGCTAAGCCATCATTACTAATTAGATGGGCATGGAAATGGAGTGGAAAACAATGTATCATATTCAAAACCCTAAAGGATGAGGTTATTTTCCTAGCCAGTATAGATGTCTGTATGGTGAACTTGATAGTTTTATTTCATATATGTTCAGAATTCAGATTAAAATTTCACTTTTTAACGGGTGATTTGTTTTCTTTGAAGTTGCTCTAAGACACCCTGCACAATTTCAAGCTTACACTTTTTTCTGATCTATTTGGGCTATTTTGTTTCAGGTTGCATGCTCAGGGTCTTACACTTGCAGCATTAGCCGGAGCTGCATTGGTAGAATATTATGATCACAAGTCTGATGAAAGGGCTGCAAGGGATTCTAGGCGTTGAACTGACCGGATTCTAGGCGTTGAATTGAACGCAGCCAGGGTTATGGAATTCTTTATACTAGCGGTTCTTTGTATCTGAGATGTCTCTAGTAGAATCACATGGATTGCAAATTAGGGTAGAAATAAAATACTATGATGAAATTTTTACTTGCTGGGGAATATTTCTTGTTGCAAATCCGATTGGATTAGTTTTAGTATAATATCATTTTTGTTCATTTTAAAGGGTGAAATAATGGCTATCAACTATTGATGTGAAAGTTGGCTTTTGAGAAATATGTGATTGTTATGTATCTCTCTATGTAGTATCAATTGATTTTTGAATACTATTTTCTCTTCTAAAGTAATGTTTGTTAACCACACGAGTTGTTTATCTCGGTGGCCATGGTGGAACTCTCCCTTATTATTAAGATTCTGGGTTAAACTTGGGAGAACGTTGTGAACTCATATTTCATGTTTTTGAAAATATCCAATCTAAAATCAGCATGCTGAACCGAAATTAGGTATTTGGCAGTAAGAGAAGGGTGAAAGGGAATGCATTTTTACCGATTTTTTAGTTTCGTTTAAAAAAATTGAATAAAACAATGTGTTTTTATCGAATTTTTACATTATCAATTTTAATGTTTTTTTTAGTGCTATTTAAAAAAAAGGACAAAATTTAGGTACAATTTTTTAGGTGTAAAATGTGACAAGTATATAATTTCATGTTACACGTATGTAAATTTCTTCTATTTTCACTCAATAAATAATATTTAAATATATTTGTTAGATTTTCATTGGAAAATAATAAGAATCATACCTAAGAAATTGTACCTAACTTTTGTCCTTAAAAAAAAGATAGAAAACTATGCGTCTCTAACGGTTTTTTAAAAATAAAAATGTCAGTATGTTTATAATTTTTTGTTCCCAAATATTTCAAGATATTCAGTAGGCCAATAGTGTTTTTTATTTTTTTTATTTATGTTTTTAACATTATATAAAATTAATATAACATGAATATAACTTAATATAATTAGCATGGACATAATCTAACATGACATAACATAGATAAGTGTCAGTAAAATCACAACCCTACTCATGACATATGGAAATATGGAAAGGAGTGTTGCAGTAGGCCATCTATAAAAAAAGGGTGGAGAGCCAGGGTGCTGGAATTGGCCTTTGCAGAGAGACTATGGCATCACAAAAATGAGATGGTTTTTGGATAATACTATTGATAGCATTATAGATTGTATGGTGTATAGAGGATGGCAATCCAAAGGAATTAAACATCACATAGCTGCCTTAATGGTATAGTTTTTTTTTGGGGGGGGGGGGGGGTTGGATTAGTTTGATCACCTTTGTACATAATTGTTTTTATCTTTACATTGATTCAAAAACAAACAAAAAATCACAGCCCTATAAAAATATCAATACAATCTTCACTGTATAATAATATTTATACAATTTAAACTATATTAACTTGCTTTTCAATGCCTTATACTAGGGGTGGCAAAATGGGTCGTGCACCCGCCATAAAATGGCGAGTTGAATTGAGATTTTAGGTCCGCCGCCCATCAAAGTCCGTCCCGCCAATGCTCGCCCCGCCAAAATCTGTCGGCCGTCAAAATCCGCCTCGCCTATTCGTTCTACCTATCCTGCTGTAAGTCCGTCTCCTTTTACCTAATTCAAGTAATTTCAATTTTTGATGATTTATTTTAGACATTTATTTATAAATATATGCAATATATTTTTAAGTAAAGTTTGTTAAATAGATGTTTTATAAAATATTATTTTAAAAAATAAGTGAAAGTTTTAATTGAAAGGTAAAAAAAGTCTATTAATATCTTAAAAAATATAAAAATAAATTAATAAAAAAATAGCCGGTCAAGTCCGCCGCCCGCCACCTTGGCGGGGCGGACTTGATTTTTAGGCCCATTTTGATTGGCGGGTTTGCCCGTCCCGCTTTTTTTTTTACGGGCATAAGGCGGGGCAGACAACCCGTTTTGCCACCCCTACCTTATACTATACAACAATATTAATACAATCCAAATTATGTTATGCATGTGAAGAACTTCATGCCATATTTTCTCCCAACAAGTGTTTAGATGTGCAAACCCCCCCACAAGCTCTCCACTCCGCTTGGATGTTGTCTTGTCACTAATAAGTGATATGTATTGACCCCTTCGCAAGATGTCAACATTAGAAGTACGTTCTTTTGCATATCCACCTTTATTTTCGGCGTTGCTTTCCTCTTCATTAATGTAAAATTTCGCTCAAGTTACCACTTCTTCCAAGGATATTGGTGGCCTCTAGGCAGGGGATTCGCTGAAGTGTCTTGCTCCAATCTCATTTTAGAATGTTGTTACAAACATTTCTGGATTTAGATGGATTAACTTGATTGTTGCTTCATTGAAGCAGTTGAGATACTCTTTCAGGAACTCTAAGGGACCCTGGTAAATGTTGAATTGACTAGTAGCAGTCAACTTTCTATGCCTACTTGTGAAAATTGTTAAACTAGATTCTTCACTGGTTCCTGATAGTTGGTGATAGAAAGTCCCGGGAGGCCTACATACCACCTTAGAAATGCGTCTCTAAGGCTTCCATATAGGAGCTTGCACTTCAAGGAGTCACGTGCCCCAATGAAGGCCATATACGTGTTGATGGAGGCAACATGTCTGTACGAGCCGATGTGCCCGTCAAACTTATCCAACAATGATGGCTTGAGTTTCTTTAGGATAGACGTCTCCCATATCTCATCCAATAGAGGTTGGGGAGAAATATTTCCACTTCAGACACTATGTTGTCTCATGCTGACGCTGTTGGATATGGAGGACGTTATCGTCTAGAGTTTGGTTTTATACACGAAGGTCGTCCCGAGTAGTGCACATCTCTACTATGGCACTTTCTTCATCATGGAATTACTCATTGGCCTGAGTTGTTTTCTTTTTGTTCATCATCGTCGATGGAGAGGATGAACGGGAGGACAATAATTTGACTGTATACTGTAATGGGGGCCCATACTTTACCAGAGCCCCGCGATAGGGGCTAACTGTACTTGGTAAAAGTTCAAATGCGTGACAACCCATAGTGGTTAGAGATGTTAAAGACTTTTGTGAGATATTGGATCGAACTCTAGTATGGTCGAAGGGTAGCTTCTTGGTTCGACAATTCGACAGAGTTAAACATGAAGTCGAAGGTTGTTCACATGCTGGTGTCGAAGTGTGCATGCTGTAGTCGAAGATGGGTCTAGCATGCAGATGTCGAAGATGCTAGGGTTGTTAGCATGTTAAATTAGGTTTAAGTGTTTAAACCCTAATTTGTTAAGTTAGCTTGTGTATTAAGTTGGCTTGTGTAATGGGCCTTGCTGAAAAAGCCCATTAGTTAGTATGTTAGGTTTTATTATAAATAGCATACTAGTCTCTCATCATTGCTAAGCTGCAAATCCTAATTTAGGGTGAGAGAGGTTATTTGTTATTCTTGTAAACTTGTAATCTTGTTTTAAGAGAAAGTGAAAGAATAGCAGTTATAATCAATTTTTGTGTTCTTCTTATCTTCTCCAATTCCCTATTATACTTTGTTATTGGTATCGTTTTTCACAACAACTTTAATATTTGTTGTGAGGTTGAGAGCTAGCTTACGCAAGGGTGAGATGTTTTTCCTTTGTGTATTTATGTATTGGAGTTAGATTATCCTTTTCAATTGTAATGTTGAGGTAGTTATAGCCACATTGGGCACAAATCCAAGATTTCCATGAAAATAACAACTACCGAGGGAATAAACACTTTATCTCTCGGTGTTCAAAGAAGTGTGATCCACTTCACCCACGACTTCTTCCACGTCGTTACAAGGTGAGGACACGTCACTCCCCAGTTCCCATGTTGGGAAATTTTCATAGAGGAATGTGAGATATCCAATAGAAGGGTGACACATATAATAAATAATGATTGATCCAATAAAAGGGCGAGTGAGAACTCCCACGTCACCTCCTACGAACTTCACAAAAATATATTGATACATAATTTTATCCTTGAGACAAAAGATAATGACACTCATGGCCTTATCTGTCATCTTAATCTTCTATGTGTGTGCTAGGTTTGCAAGGGTTAATAACTCTCCTTTTAATGCTTTAATACACTTTTTAATGCTTTAATACATTTTTGTTGTGTTACACTTTCGTGTATATTTATTTTCCATAACCCAAAATAGTTGTCTTCATAAAACTTATCGACATCTCATTTATTACCCATGATGCTCACTTGTAAATAAAATCCCTTGGCCCTATGGTGGATATCACTTGTTGTGAAGCTTTACTAACTCTAGTGACTTTATGGATAACTTCAAACAAACCATAAAATTTTTACGTATCTGAGAAAGATCAATGACAACCAAAGTTAATGGCCTCAATCAGTAAAATAATTTGTCAAATGGTGTAAGTAATTCCACAATAATCAAGAGGAGGATAAAAGACAAGAACACAAAGAAATTTGTTTATCCAATTTGATCAAGCCAATATACTTTAGGAGATAGAGAATTTCTTTGGTTATCTATACTTCCGAATTTTTTTACAAGAGATTACAAAGAGTTATAAGAAAATAGTCACCCAAGTTATCAATAACAAATCCTATTTTCTAATGAGTTTCCCAATCTCTTAAACTCTGTCTATACATGAATCACAAATCCCAAGGTGTTTATAAATGTTTCGCAATTCCCTTAGATACCTCCAAAGATTTATCAAATTCCAAAAGCATAATCGTAGGAATTTATACCAGTGTCTCTCTAGGTTTCCCATAAGATTTCCACCTCATCCCTTTGTTTTTCAAACTACATTATAAAGATTCTTTTAGAAAAAATGATGGAGACACATATTTACAACTACTGAAATCCACAGATCCATAATAAATTCAAAACACGACCCACCAACAAATAGATCCATGGACATAAAAATTAAGTTTCATACCCGTGAACTGCATTAACCATACCCAATGCCTAAGGACCGCACATACCCTATCCATGTCTGCCATTGGCCAAACTTTGAATGCACTATAGGACATCAAAGCCACCACACATGCTCTGTTGCCAACCACTACAACTGCCATACTACCTCCACTGTAGTTTCAATGGTTTTCAACGACTTTTTAATTATTTTTTTTAGCTTTTTGCAACTTTATTTTCTAATAGTATCGAAATAAGATTTATTTCTATTCATCACATAAGATTTTAAGGTACATTTATACAATATATGATGCCCATCATGTTGCGTACCTGGCTCTTGGATGTTAGTGACTTTTGAATCTATAGCAATAAGGTTATATTGGTCGATCCTCGCTTATAAACAATATGTTTTTCTCCACATGGATTATGCTTTACCTTTCCTGAAGGCCTCCGAGAGTAGGTTGAAATTAGGGGACATAACCGGGTTCCTTAATCCGTCTTAGCCATTTATTTTGTTTCTCAATGGAAAATGATTTTCACTAGATGATGAGTAACATGCTTTGCTCTTTCAAAGAATGCTCATTTTTGGTCGGTTATCATAACTATAGAGGAAAATTGTGGTTGAATATTGTTGTTCTATGGTGGATATGTAGGGAGGGGAAAAGCTTCTTTGACTCGTAAAGGATATGAAGGTGGTGGTGGAAGTACATATTTTTCCCAAGATGATGATGATAATTGTATTTTCTTGTTTACAACTCTTTAGTGATTTTCATAATTTTTATTGTAATGGATTGGTGAGTTCAACCATGTATATCGCCGTTGTATTATTGCTTTTGCTCGCCATTAGATCTTGTTAAGTGAGAATGTGAACACGTCAAAGGCAAGTCTCACATATGACACCAAATGATTCGGGAATAAACCTTTTTGATTCATATGTTACAAGTGAACAAAAATGTGACAGTGAACTCTGGTAAGAGGTTTTTCAATTTGGCCAGGAGATATCTGCTTACCCTCAGAATCTCAAGTCAGTGGCTGTTATGAATGCGAGTCTTTCTTAGTTTAAATTATGTATACTTGAGACTTATGTGTAGTCTGCCTTTTATAGTGTTATTATAGGTTTTTATAGGATTTAGAAAATTTTATTTTTTTTACAAATGTTTGAGAGGATATATTTCTTAATATCCTTCGAAGTATAATTATACAATTTCCAAGATCTTGAAAGCTTCTTAGTATGAGTACCTGGAGGTCATATTTGAGAGTTTCAAAACCTTCTTTTGTGGATACTTATTCTAGAGGGATAACGTCAATAGAGTTACAACATTAAAAATTGTTTGTCTTTTTTGGCTATCCTTATAAACTTAACCGATCTCTATATGAACTGGTATTAGGGTGACACTATTTAATGGATCTCATGTTTTTTAGGTCATCTCTGAAGGATAGAAAAACACTTAGAAAGGGGGGGTTTGAATAAGTGTAGCTTTAAAAACTTGACAGATAAAAATAAATTGCACAGTTATTTTTATCCTGGTTCGTTGTTAACTAAACTACTCCAGTCCACCCCCGCAGAGATGATTTACCTCAACTGAGGATTTAATCCACTAATCGCACGGATTACAATGGTTTTCCACTTAGTCCGCAACTAAGTCTTCCAGAGTCTTCTGATCACACACTGATCACTCCAGGAACAACTGCTTAGATACCCTCTAAGACTTTTCTAGAGTCTACTGATCAACACGATCACTCTAGTTACAATCTGCTTAGTTCACTCCTAAGACTTCCTAGAGTATTCTGATCAACACGATCACTCTAGTTCCTTACAACTTAATGTAATCAATTCTAAGAGTTTACAAATGCTTCTTAAAAGCGATAATCACAACTGTGATATTTCTCTTAATCGTTTAAGCTTAATCTCACTAAGATATTACAACAGCAATGTAGTGAGCTTTGATGAAGATGAAGATTCTGAGTTTAGATTTGAACAGCGTTTCAGCAAGTTAATTTGAATAATCTTGTTCAGAATTGTTAACCTTGCTTCTCATCAGAACTTCATATTTATAGGCGTTGGAGAGGATGACCGTTGAATGCATTTAATGCTTTGCGTGTTCCGTACAGCATCGCATTTAATGTTATACGCTTTTGTCAACTACCTCGAGCCTTGTTCACGCTGTGTCTACTGACGTAGCCTTTAATAGCTTTTAACGTTCCTTTTGTCAGTCAGCGTAGCTTGCCACTTGTACTTTCTTCTGATCTGATGTTTGTGAATACAACGTTTGAATATCATCAGAGTCAAACAGCTTGGTGCATAGCATCTTCTGATCTTCTGACCTTGAAGTGCTTCTGAGCGTGATACCATCTTCTGAGCTTCAGTGCTTCTGATCTCATGTTCTTCTGATGCTTCCATAGACCCATGTTCTGATTCTGCTTCGACCATCTTCTGATGTCTTGCCAGACCATGTTCTGATGTTGCATGCTGAACCATTTGAGACAAAGCTTCTGAGCGCTGAATTATGCGTACTCTTTAAATATATTTCCTGAAAGGGAAATTGCATTGGATTAGAGTACCATATTATCTTAAGCAAAATTCATATTATTGTTATCATCAAAACTAAGATAATTGATCAGAACAAATCTTGTTCTAACAATCTCCCCCTTTTTGATGATGACAAAAACATATATAAATGATATGAATTTGCGATCAGAAAGAATAGACGGCAAAAGACAAATTACACAGCTATAGCATAAGCATATGAATATGTCTCCCCCTGAGATTAACAATCTCCCCCTGAGATAAATAATCTCCCCCTGAAATAAATACTCGAAGAACTTTAATAAAAGACTTCCCTGATTATTTCGGTAGAGACGATCATATAAGCTTCTGTCTTTAGAGAATTCATAGCTTCTGACTTTTGCTTCCATTCAGGACAGCTTCAGAACTAGAATTTCCTTAGATCCCTAGAACACTCACAGCTTCTGATTCCTGCTTCCATCTAGGACAGCTTCAGAACTTGAATTTCTTTGATCTTCTGAACATTCACAGCTTCTGATTTCTGCTTCCATTCAGGACAGCTTCAGAACTTGAATTTCTTTGATCTTCTGAACATTCACAGCTTCTGATTTCTGCTTCCATTTAGGACAGCTTCAGAACTTGAGTTTTCTGGATCTTTAGAACATTCGCAGCTTCTGATTTCTGCTTCCCTCGGATAGCTTCAGAGCTTTGAATTTCTACCAACATCACTTCATGCTAGATTTGTATCAGAACATTGTTGAATGTACCAGAGCATCATCTGAGCATCTCTACATCCTGAAATGTTACAGAACAAAAACTAAACGACAAAAGTCAGCATGAACGAGTTAGAACATAAAATGTATGTTTGAACACATTATATGAATCAGAGCCATATAGGCTGAAATAATGTATCAGAGCAAATAATGTATCAGAGCCATAACATTATATGTATCAGAGCAAATAGAATTTTGTCAGAACAAATAGACAAATATAGATCAAATTCTATTATCAGTGCTTCTGATTCATTCTTCTTTCTTGCTTCTGATTTCTGAAGCTTGACAGCACTCAGCTTGCTTCAGTTTCCATGGTTTTGCTTCTTGTGTTTGCTTTGAAGATTCTCTTCAGTATACCTGCAAAACACTTAAACCATATAGAACTTGCAGTTCTTGTTAGTAAATGTGTGGGAGCTTTACCCAGCAACTGATAGATTAATCAAATCATTTATCATTTATCTTTCTCCCCCTTTTTGTCATAACATCAAAAAGCATATTTCAAAGCGATTCAAATGTATAAAACGACAAATAAAATCACTGGAATGTAAATACAAAGAAACTTTTCATTGATAATCAAAAGATATTACAAAAGGTTCCTATGTTTAACAAGATGAGAAACATTCCTAGCAAATACATAAAAAGTCATCCAAAGAGGAAATGACTACAAAAATTAAAAACAAAACCCTAGCAAGACACACTCTGTGTCAACCCATCAAGAATCCCTGAGGACTTCTTGTCTTCCAGACTGGAACCTCCACTGTAGGAGAGATCCAAGTGACCAAAGAGGAAGAGAGGGACAGTTCACAGACAGAGAGCTAATGTTGCAAACGGGGCTTTCCCTTAACATAGAAGTTAAGAATATCATTCTTAACCTCCTCCCATAACTCAAGAAAGTCTTCTGTCTTTGGGTGAAAGTTGATAACAACATCAAAGAAGAGGTCTGACTTGAGAGGTATTAGGAGAGCCATCCCGAGATATGCAGAGATCTGTCGCCTTTGAGTCATAGATCTTCAACAGGCTAAGGGTGAACGCTAGGTTTGAGCCAAAAAAAATTGTTTGAGCAAGAGACGAAAAAAAAAAAAGAGAGAGAGAAAAACTTGATGAGGAATGCAAAGAGATAGAGAAAGGTGAGAGGGAAAGAGAAGAGTATTTAAAAAAGAAATAAAATGAAACGAATGATGACTAGCATTTAATGTTACGTGACGTGAGGAGAGATAATAAAGACAAATGAGGTGACTAGCACAGTTACCTATGGTCGGCGTCCCTTCAACTGCACGCACGTTTATCCATGAATAGTAACGACAGGTTTACCATCCCGAGATAAAAACGTAACAGCTGTTTTGCTTTAAAAGAGGTTCTGAATCAACTTAGACAATGAAACGTTAGTAATAACCGAATCATAATTTCTAAAAGATTTCAATCAGAACTTCTGATATATAAAAAAAATAATCCATTTTCATTTCAGAAGTTACTCATACATAAGAACTTCTCATCTTCTCATTCTGGGCATAAATCCATACTGATGTTCTTCAGAATGAACTTAAACCTATCTTCAGCCAGGGGTTTTGTAAAGATATCAGCCCATTGATGGTCTGTATCAACAAAGTTTAAAGATATAACACCCTTCTGAACATAGTCCCTTATGAAATGATGTTTTATCTCAATATGTTTAGCTTTTGAATGAAGAATAGGGTTCTTAGATAAACATATAGCAGAAGTATTATCACAGAATATAGGAATGTTACTCTCAAATATCTGATAATCTTCTAACTGACTCTTCATCCAGAGCATCTGTGTACTACAACCAGCAGCAGCGACATATTCTGCTTCTGTTGTTGATAGAGCAATAGTTGCTTGCTTCTTGCTATACCAAGAGATCAAATGACTTCCAAGAAATTGGCAACTTCCTGAAGTACTTTTTCTTTCAATTCTGTCTCCAGCATAGTCAGCATCGCAGAATCCTACTAAGTTGTATTCTTTAGATTTTCTGTAAACTAAGCCAACATTAGTAGTACCTTTCAGATACCTTAGAATTCTCTTAACAGCAGTTAAATGAGATTCTCTAGGATTTGATTGGAATCTAGCACACAAACAAACACTGAACAGAATGTCAGGTCTAGAAGCAGTCAAATATAGAAGAGATCCAATCATACCTCTGTATAACTTCTGATCTACCTTCTTACTTACCTCATCCTTACCTAGGATGCATGTTGGATGCATAGGAGTTTTGGCTTCTTTGCAGTCTAGAAGATTAAACTTCTTCAGAAGTTCCTTCACATACTTGGTTTGGTGAACATACGTTCCTTCTGATGTTTGATTTATTTGTATTCCGAGGAAATACTTGAGTTCTCCCATCATGCTCATTTCAAACTCAGCCTGCATAGACTTAGCAAACTCCTTTCCAAGTGTAGCATTAGATGTTCCAAAAATAATATCATCTACATATATTTGACAAATTAAAATATCCCTTTTAAAGGTTTTACAAAAGAGAGTAGTGTCCACTTTTCCTCTAGTGAAACCATTATCCAGAAGGAAAGAACTTAAGCGTTCATACCAAGCTCTGGGAGCCTGTTTCAATCCATACAATGATTTCTTAAGTTTAAAAACATGATTAGGAGACATAGAGTCTTCAAAACCAGGAGGTTGATGGACATAAACTTCTTCATCTATATAACCATTTAAGAAGGCACTCTTGACATCCATCTGATAAAGAGTGATGTTATGTTGAGTGGCAAATGAAATTAATAGACGAATAGATTCTAACCTGGCCACTGGTGCAAAGGTTTCTGTATAATCAATCCCTTCTTGCTGACTATAACCCTGAGCCACCAGTCTGGCTTTGTTCCTTACCACTTCACCTTTCTCACTGAGCTTGTTTCTGAAGACCCATTTTGTACCAATTATATTGAATCCATCGGGTCTAGGAACAAGATCCCAAACATCATTCCTTGTAAACTGATTCAGTTCTTCTTGCATAGCAATTATCCAGTCTGGATCTTCTAGAGCATGATCAACAGAAGTTGGCTCGATCAAAGATACAAGACCTAATTGACAATCTGCATTGTTCTTAAGGAATGCTCTTGTTCTAATTGGATCATCCTTCTTTCCAAGAATGACATCTTCTGAATGACCAGTGATGAGTCTGGATGATCTTCTGACAGATGGTTCTTCAGAAATGCTTAGATCCTCCAGAGAAGCTGATACTTGACCTTCAGATTCTTTGCTTCTGAGAAGCTCTGCTTCTGATGCGTTGCTTCTTGGCTCAACAACTTCTGATATATCAATATCAAAATCTGCAAAATTATCAAACTGCTTTGGTTTTTCAGAACCAAGCTTATCATCAAACCTGATATTGATTGATTCTTCTACAATCAATGTTTCAGTATTGTATACTCTGTAGCCTTTTGAGCGTTCAGAATATCCAAGAAGGAAACATTTTTGTGCTTTGGAATCAAACTTACCAAGATGATCTTTAGTGTTCAGAATAAAGCATACGCATCCAAAAGGATGGAAATATGAAATGTTGGGCTTTCTATTCTTCCACAATTCATAAGGAGTCTTATTTAGAATAGGTCTGATAGAGATTCTATTCTGAATATAGCATGCAGTGTTTATTGCTTCTGCCCAGAAATGCTTAGCCATATTGGTTTCATTGATCATGGTTCTGGCCATTTCTTGCAGAGTCCTATTCTTTCGTTCTACAACCCCATTTTGCTGTGGAGTTCTAGGACAAGAGAAATCATGGGCAATACCATTTTCCTTGAAGAACTCTTCAAAGGATCTGTTCTCAAATTCACCACCATGATCACTTCTAACCTTTATGATTTTACACTCTTTTTCAGATTGAATCTGAATGCAGAAATCAAAGAACACTGAATGAGTCTCATCCTTGTGTTTTAAGAATTTTACCCATGTCCAGCGGCTATAATCATCTACGATGACTAATCCATATTTCTTCCCTCTGACAGATGCTGTTTTGACTGGGCCAAACAGATCAATGTGCAAGAGTTCTAATGGCCTTGAGGTAGAAACAACATTCTTTGACTTGAATGCAGGTTTGGAGAACTTGCCCTTCTGACATGCTTCACAAAGAGCATCTGATTTGAATTTCAGATTAGGGAGTCCTCTGACCAGATTCAGTTTGTTAATCTGAGAAATCTTTCTCAAACTAGCATGACCTAATCTTCTGTGCCAGACCCACTGCTCTTCAGAAACAGACATAAGACAAGTCACCTTCTGACTCATAAGATCTTGCAGATCTGTCTTATAAATGTTGTTCTTCCTCTTGCCTGTAAATAGGATTGAGCCATCCTTCTGATTTACAGCCTTGCAAGACTCTTGATTAAAGATTATATCATAACCATTGTCACTCAATTGACTGATAGATAAGAGGTTATGTGTTAATCCTTCTACAAGAAGTACATTAGAAATGGAAGGAGAGTTACCAGACTTTATAGTTCCAGAGCCAATTATCTTGCCCTTCTGATCTCCTCCAAACTTGACTTCTCCTCCAGACTTAAGCACCAGGTCTTGGAACATAGACCTTCTTCCTGTCATGTGTCGCGAGCATCCAGAGTCCAGGTACCATGACATGTTGTGCTTTGTCCTTTTTGCAGTCAAGGATATCTGCAATAGGAATAATCTTATCCTTAGGTACCCACATTTTCTTAGGTCCTTTCTTGTTAGATTTTCTCAAGTTCTGATTGAACTTGGGTTTCACATTGTAAGCAATAGGAGGAACAACATGATAATTTTTAATGTGAGTTTCATGATATTTCCTAGGTTGTGTCACATGCCTTTTGGTGTGTGTTATGTGAAAACTTTGAGCATGTGAAGTGTGCCTAATATCATGGGAGTGGCCATACTTGAACTGATCATACAATGGCTTGTATGTGATTTTCATTTCATCAACAGGTTCAAGTTTGTATGGGGTTTCACCCTCAAAACCAATGCCTACTCTTTTGTTTCCAGACACAGCATATATCATAGAAGCTAGCTGACTTCTGCCAATACTTCTAGATAAGAACTTCCTGAAACTTAAATCATATTCTTTCAGAATATGGTTTAGACTAGGATTGGATTGTTCTGAATCAGAAGGAGATCCAACATTATTGGATAATTTTAAAAGTTTTTCTTTTAATTCAGAATTTTCCAACTCAAGCTTCTTTGTTTCAGATTCAAATAGCTTTTTCAGCTTTTTGTATTTGAGACTAATCTGAGACTTGAGTTCCAGAAGTTCAGTTAGACCGGAAACTAACTCATCTCTAGTAAGTTCAGAAAATACCTCTTCAGAATCTGATTCTGATGTAGATTCTGATTCGTCATCTTCTGTCGCCGTCAGCGCACAGTTAGCCTGCTCATCTTCAGAGTCTGAATCATCTTCTGACTCATCCCAGGTTGCCATAAGACTTTTCTTCTTATGAAACTTCTTCTTGGGATTTTCCTTCTGAAGATTTGGACATTCATTCTTGTAGTGTCCAGGCTCATTGCATTCATAGCACATGACCTTCTTCTTGTCAAATCTTCTGTCATCGGAAGATTCTCCACGTTCAAATTTCTTTGAACTTCTGAAGCCTCTGAACTTCCTTTGCTTGGTCTTCCAGAGTTGATTTAGCCTTCTGGAGATCAGGGACAGTTCATCTTCTTCTTCAGATTCTGATTCTTCAGGATCTTCTTCTCTAGCCTGAAAAGCGTTAGTGCATTTCTTGATATTGGATTTTAATGCAATAGACTTACCTTTCTTTTGAGGCTCATTTGCGTCCAGCTCTATTTCATGACTCCTCAAGGCACTGATAAGCTCTTCCAGAGAAACTTCATTCAGATTCTTTGCAATCTTGAATGCAGTCACCATAGGACCCCATCTTCTGGGTAAGCTTCTGATGATCTTCTTTACGTGATCAGCCTTGGTGTATCCCTTGTCAAGAACTCTCAATCCAGCAGTAAGAGTTTGAAATCTTGAAAACATCTTTTCAATGTCTTCATCATCCTCCATCTTGAAGGCTTCATACTTCTGGATTAAAGCTAGAGCTTTAGTCTCCTTGACTTGAGCATTTCCTTCATGAGTCATTTTCATGGACTCATATATGTCATAGGCCGTTTCCCTGTTAGATATCTTCTCATACTCAGCATGAGAGATAGCATTCAGCAAAACAGTTCTGCATTTATGATGATTCCTGAAAAGCTTTTTCTGATCATCATCCATTTCTTGCCTTGTTAGCTTTACGCCTCTGGCATTTACAGGATGTTTGTAACCATCCATCAGAAGATCCCATAGATCACCATCTAGACCCAGAAAGTAACTTTCCAGTTTATCTTTCCAGTATTCAAAGTTTTCACCATCAAATACCGGCGGTCTAGTATAACCATTGTTACCGTTGTATTGCTCAGCAGAGCCAGATGTAGATGCAGGTGTAGGTGTAGACTTTTCACTTTCATCAACCATCTTTTACTGAAGTGTTTTTCTCTTCCTGAATCTTTTCTAAACACGGTTAAGTGCTTGCACCTTAGAACCGGCGCTCTGATGCCAATTGAAGGATAGAAAAACACTTAGAAAGGGGGGGTTTGAATAAGTGTAGCTTTAAAAACTTGACAGATAAAAATAAATTGCACAGTTATTTTTATCCTGGTTCGTTGTTAACTAAACTACTCCAGTCCACCCCCGCAGAGATGATTTACCTCAACTGAGGATTTAATCCACTAATCGCACGGATTACAATGGTTTTCCACTTAGTCCGCAACTAAGTCTTCCAGAGTCTTCTGATCACACACTGATCACTCCAGGAACAACTGCTTAGATACCCTCTAAGACTTTTCTAGAGTCTACTGATCAACACGATCACTCTAGTTACAATCTGCTTAGTTCACTCCTAAGACTTCCTAGAGTATTCTGATCAACACGATCACTCTAGTTCCTTACAACTTAATGTAATCAATTCTAAGAGTTTACAAATGCTTCTTAAAAGCGATAATCACAACTGTGATATTTCTCTTAATCGTTTAAGCTTAATCTCACTAAGATATTACAACAGCAATGTAGTGAGCTTTGATGAAGATGAAGATTCTGAGTTTAGATTTGAACAGCGTTTCAGCAAGTTAATTTGAATAATCTTGTTCAGAATTGTTAACCTTGCTTCTCATCAGAACTTCATATTTATAGGCGTTGGAGAAGATGACCGTTGAATGCATTTAATGCTTTGCGTGTTCCGTACAGCATCGCATTTAATGTTATACGCTTTTGTCAACTACCTCGAGCCTTGTTCACGCTGTGTCTACTGACGTAGCCTTTAATAGCTTTTAACGTTCCTTTTGTCAGTCAGCGTAGCTTGCCACTTGTACTTTCTTCTGATCTGATGTTTGTGAATACAACGTTTGAATATCATCAGAGTCAAACAGCTTGGTGCATAGCATCTTCTGATCTTCTGACCTTGAAGTGCTTCTGAGCGTGATACCATCTTCTGAGCTTCAGTGCTTCTGATCTCATGTTCTTCTGATGCTTCCATAGACCCATGTTCTGATTCTGCTTCGACCATCTTCTGATGTCTTGCCAGACCATGTTCTGATGTTGCATGCTGAACCATTTGAGACAAAGCTTCTGAGCGCTGAATTATGCGTACTCTTTATATATATTTCCTGAAAGGGAAATTGCATTGGATTAGAGTACCATATTATCTTAAGCAAAATTCATATTATTGTTATCATCAAAACTAAGATAATTGATCAGAACAAATCTTGTTCTAACAATCTCCATTGTGTATATCTTTTAGGGTATCTTCTAGAGCCTTCAAGTGAATCCGACAACCCATGACACTGCTTGATAATGGGTAAAAACGAATTGAGCTCTATGCTAGATGGATAAAATCGGTTTGAGCCATATGCCAAAACCAAAATAACCAAGAATATAATCGTTGTATAGATAGCCTTACATATATTAACTACAATGACAAGCTTAGTTTAATATAATAACTTTTTATAAAAAAGAAAAAGAAATGAAATAACTTAAAAACTTATAGAGCAATAAAATTAAGAGTGAAGACCCATTTTGGTCCCTCACAAAAATCATACAATCCAAATTAGTTCCTCACAAAAAAAAGGACTCGATTTAATCCCTAACAAAATTTAACCGGGCCATATTAGTCCTTTTGTTTATATTTTTATCAAATCGGTTTTTTCATACTTTTAAACCATGACTGGATTGCCACGTTGGCTTTTATTTTTTATTTTTTATTTTTTAAATACTAAATACAAAATTTTACCGGACCATATTAGTCCTTCTATTAATATTTTTATCAAATCGATTTTTTCATACTTTTAAACCGTGACTGAACTACCACGTTGGCTTTTATTTTTTATTTTTTATTTTTTAAATACTAAATTAATTCGAGACTTTTAAACAATATCTTAAGTCTTTACCACTAGGCCAATATGCATTCACGATAAATAATTTCTAAGATTTTTAATAATATTAAATAATTATGAATTTACAAAAAAAATTATAAAATTTATATCAATGGGATTTCGAACCTCATTGATTTACTAATTTCAAATAATACACCAATTTAAAAATAAAATTTATTAAATATAAAACCTCAATATATTTAATCAATTAAAAATAAATTAAATTATATGTAATTGAAATTAAATAACACACAAATAAATATTTACTTATTTCCAACTAATTAAAATTAAATAATAATTAATTAATTTAATACTAATTCAACTAATTATTAAAATATTTAATCAATTTAAATTAAATAATTAATTAATTTTTAAAATTATTTAGATGATTCAAACTAAACAGAGATCAATTAATTTAATAGTAATTCAATTAAATATTAATTAATTTATTTTTATTTGATTAATTTTATTTAGGATTTATATTTTGTTAATTTTATTTTTAAATTTTTGTATTATTGAAAATTAGTAAATATTTATTTTTTTGTTATTTGAAATAATTAAATATTTATTATGAATTATTAACTTAAGTATTCATTATTAACAATATTATCACTATAAATTGATTTGTCTAATTGTAAAGTGACTATCATTTAATTTGAACGAATTTGAATATGAGACCCCGTTAGATACAAGTTTTATTTTTTATTTTATTTTAAATTCAAAATTATTTAATATTTCTAAAAATTATAAGAATTATTTGTCATGAATGTACATTGAACTAGTGGTAAAGACTTAAGAAATTGATTAAACGTCATAGGTTCAATTTCATATAAAATTTTTTTTTAGCTTTTTTATATTATTAATTCAGAAATGTTTAAAAATGAAATTATAATTAGTATTTAAAAAATGAAAAATAAAAAATAAAAGCAACGTGAAAGACTAATTTAACACAAGGATTAATATGATACGGTTAAATTTTGTAAGGAATTAAATCGAATTTTTTTTATGAGAGACTAATTTGGATTGTGTGATTTTTGTGAGGGACCAAAATGGGTCTTCACTCTAAAATCTATAATATAAGAAAATTAGTGGTTCTGGTTTTTACAAAATTACCCATCCTTACTTCTTTTACACCTATTAAAATTGTTGGTTTTTTTGTCTATCCACACAATTGTCCATTATAATCTTAATATTTTATTCAACTATATTATAATTTATTTTCACCATTCTTTCTCTCTCTTCACTTTTTTAGTTTTCTATCCTAATCTCTCTATACTCCATTTACTCTTTATAAAAAAAAATGCTATTTATGATCCAAAAAATAGTATACGGGAAAAAAATTATTATTGATCTAAATATTTTTGTATACAAAAATTTACTATTCATTAAGATATTTTTGTAAATGATACCTAAACATAAATAATATTTGTATACGGAAAAAATCTATTATTGATCTAAATATTTTTATATACGAAAAATAGAATTTATGATCGGAAAAAAAATTTATTCAAAAATGGTATACAAGGAAAAATTTATTATTGATCTAAATATTTTTTATACTTAAATTTACTATTCACTCAAATATTTTTATAAATGATAACTAAACAAAAATAATATTTGTATATGAAAAAAAATATATTATTGATCTAAATATTTTTATATACGAAAAATGATATTTATGATCTAAAATTTTTTTATTAAAAAATGGTATACGGGAAAAAATCTATTATTGATCTAAATATTTTTATATATGAAAATTTATTATTGATCTAGATATTTTTGTAAACATTACCTAAACATAAACAATATTTGTATACGGGAAAAAATCTATAATTGACCTAAATATTTTTCTATATGAAAAATGGTATTTATGATCCAAAAAAATTTAATTAAAAAATGATATACGGGAAAAAATCTATTATTGATCTAAATATTTTTATATACGAAAATTTACTATTGATCCAGATATTTTTGTAAACGATACTTAAACATAAATAATATTTGTCTACGGGAAAAAGTCTTTTATTGATCTAAATATTTTTCTATATGAAAAATGGTATTTATGATCCAAAAATTTTAATTAAAAAATAGTATACGGAAAAAAAATCTATAATTGATTTAAATATTTTTATATATGAAAATTTACTATTGATCCATATATTTTTGTAAATGATACTGAACATAAATAATATTTAAATACGAGAAAAATCTATTATTGATCTAAATATTTTTATATACGAAAAATGATGTTTATGATCCAAAAAAAATTTATTCAAAAATGGTATACGGGAAAAAATCTATTATTGATCTAAATATTTTTATATATGAAAATTTACTATTGATCTAGATATTTTTGTAAACATTATCTAAACATAAACAATATTTGTATACGGGAAAAAATCTATAATTGACCTAAATATTTTTCTATATGAAAAATGGTATTTATGATCCAAAACAAATTAATTAAAAAACGATATATGGGAAAAAATCTATTATTGATCTAAATATTTTTATATACGAAAATTTACTATTGATCCAGATATTTTTGCAAACGATACTTAAACATAAATAATATTTGTCTACGGGAAAAAGTCTTTTATTGATCTAAATATTTTTCTATATGAAAAATGGTATTTATGATCCAAAAATTTTAATTAAAAAATGGTATACGGAAAAAAATCTATTATTGATTTAAATATTTTTATATACGAAAATTTACTATTGATCCATATATTTTTGTAAATGATACTGAACATAAATAATATTTAAATACGAGAAAAATCTATTATTGATCTAAATATTTTTATATACGAAAAATGATATTTATGATCCAAAAAATTTTTATTCAAAAATGGTATACGGGAAAAAATCTATTATTGATCTAAATATTTTTATATATGAAAATTTACTATAGATCTAGATATTTTTGTAAACATTACCTAAACATAAATAATATTTGTATACGGGAAAAAAAATCTATAATTGACCTAAATATTTTTCTATATGAAAAATGGTATTTATGATCCAAAAAATTTAATTCAAAAATGATATACGGGAAAAAATCTATTATTGATCTGAATATTTTTATATACGAAAAATTTACTATTGATCCAGATATTTTTATAAACGATACTTAAACATAAATAATATTTGTCTACGGGAAAAAGTCTTTTATTGATCTAAATATTTTTCTATATGAAAAATGGTATTTATGATCCAAAAATTTTAATTCAAAAATGGTATACGGGAAATAATTTATTATTGATTGAAATATTTTTATATACGAAAATTTACTATTGATCCATATATTTTTGTAAATGATACTGAACATAAATAATATTTAAATATGGGAAAAATTTATTATTGATCTAAATATTTTTATATACGAAAAATGGTATTTATGATCCAAAAAATTTTTATTCAAAAATGGTATATGGGAAAAAATCTATTATTGATCTAGATATTTTTATATACAAAAATTTACTATTCATCCAGATATTTTTGTAAATGATAACTAAACATAAATAATATTTGAATACGGGAAAAAATATATTCTTTTCTATATATTTTTATATAAGAAAGATGATATTTATGATTCAAGAATGATATAAGGGAAAAAAATTATTATTGATCTAAATATTTTTATATACGAAAAATTTATTATTGATCTAAATATTTTTTTAAAATGTTCTATTTAACATAAATATATTATGTAAATAAATGCGCGTATTAGACCAGAACCCGTGCGTATGCACGGGTTTGTTACTAGTTAAAATAAAAAAAATTTAGAAAAGGAATACAAAGATCGTATACGGAATGAAACGCGCGTTTTACATGAGCGTATAAATAGGAGCCAGACCTAAACCCTAATTTCTGCAGTCCATCTTTTCCTTCACGCTGTGCAGTTCTTCTGTCTTCTCTTCCGGTAATCGTCTCCTTCTCCATCCCCTCTCGAATTTCTCTGTAACTTTCACTGAAATTGAATCTCGTTTTTGTTTCAGATTTTCTATAAGAAAAAATGGGTCGAGTAGATGCCGCTGGTTCCAAGGGGAAGAAGAAGGGATCTACAACCTTCACCATCGACTGCGCTAAGCCTGTAGAGGACAAGATCATGGACATTGCTTCCCTCGAGAAGTTTCTTCAAGAGAGGATTAAGGTTGGTGGTAAGGCCGGTGCCCTGGGTGATGCTGTTACTGTTTCACGCGAGAAGAGCAAGATCACAGTTACTTCTGATAGTACCTTTTCTAAAAGGTTGTTCTCTATTTTTATAACTTGTCTTGTTGATTTTGTTGCCAGTTTATTGTTTCAGTTGATGGGGTGATTTTATCTTTTTAGATAGGAGCTGAATTGTTTGATTTTGGTCTGTTTTTTAAGTTGTTTTTTATGTTTTTTTTTTGCAAATTTTGCATTTTAATAGATTTTACACCGAAAGAATTGTTGTCAAAAAAGTGAATTCATTAGTATTTAGGATCTGGTAATGAAAGGGTATGGTTGGATTGGTGGAATGGAGTGGTAAGTAATTAGGGTTCCTTTGTTATTGTTTAGGAATAATGGATGGAGAGGAATGGAACATGATGGAATTCCTTCCATCCCATTTCATCAATTCCTTTAATTTTCATTTATGCAAACGGAATGGAGTGATTAGTTATGTTCCATTCCGCCAAATTAACAAAAAAATGGAATGGAATGTTTGATCCATTCCGCTCTGTTCCACTCCATTCCATTAGGTTCCATTTTGCTCTGTCCTAGTCCATCATTCCTAACATACCTTAAAGGGAATTATGTTGGTGGTCAGAAATGGTTTTATAACCCCTTTTGGATTGTATGCCAAACACGCCATTAGTAATTGTAACCTTTCAGCATTGTCACAATACAAGTTTGCTCTGACTGTAGCTTTTTTATCATACATTTAATTTTATGTTATCTATTGAATTATTGAATGTGTAATCCACTAGTATTTGATTTTGAGTGATTGAGCAAAAACATTAAATGTCATTGGCATTTTTTCTGGGTTTTTTTGGCTCTGTATTGTAATGATGGATTTGTATATTCTCTCTATTTTCTTATCCCTGCTTCAATTGGCTTTGGGTTGAGGGTAATTGTTCATACTCGGATATGGCATCAATAAAATTGATTGCTGTTTTGCTCTACTTTATCTTCAACTTCTGGAATCAGTGCTTTAGATATGATTTATTTTTGTGACTTGCTTGCAAGTATTTCTAACATCTCATATTATTTCAGGTATCTCAAGTACTTGACCAAAAAGTACTTGAAGAAGCACAATGTCCGGGATTGGCTCCGTGTCATTGCTTCTAACAAAGACAGAAATGTTTATGAATTGCGATACTTTAACATCGCCGAGAATGAAGGCGAAGAAGAAGATTAAGTGTGTTCATCTTTTATTTATTTTAGAACTGTTTTTAAACCCTTTACTTGTGATATCTTCTCTTTTGCTTGAGTATTGTTTGAGACATGTCGTTTTGGTTGCTTAAGTTGTAATTTAACAATTTTGTTTAATTAAGACTTGTGATGCCACTTTTGTTTGATTGGAAATAGAGTTCTCCTATTATACAATCAAGTGCCACCTTTCTTCTGTGGTAACCTTTTACCTTGATGAACAGATTTAATCATTACTTTCTTACCAGCGCCATGGATGGAACCTGACCATTCCATAAATTCATCCTCTTTCACATTTGATCCGCAAAAACAACTTTTTTTTTGCTTTATCCGTTCATTAACGCAGTCTAAGTAAGTTCACATGCCTAAAACATGACGAACTTGAGAGTTTGGATAAATCCTCCCCAGAGACGCATAACAACGTATAACTGATGTCACCATTGAAGGATTTGGAGAAGTTGGTTCACATTTTCCACCTTAGCCTTTTAATTTTTTAAATAAAGAACACGCTTAAACTAGCCATTTATAAATGAGAACTTCAACTTGCTTTACATTAGATGTGTGTTTGGTTCATTTTTTGCCGTACATATGCACGTGAAGCCTTATTATAAAGAATTATATGTTGTAAGTTTTAAGTAGTATATTATGACAATTAAAACATACTCATGTGGTTATGTAATATTGCAATCTCTATACTGGGAATATTTAAATATCGCTGGCATGAAATTTTAATGTTGCATAACATATAGTAACAACTTGTAATGCTATTCCTAAATGGAAGACATTTATATGTTCAGAGCTATATCGGAGCTCAAAATTCCGATGCCTTCTTCAATATGATATTATTCGCAAATAGATTGATTAGGATATTATTCTTCTTATTTATTTTGCAATGGTAAAGGAAATTAATATTAAAATAATCCAAATCAAAGCAAAAGAATCCAGGATTCACGCGAGAACGGATCCATATGCATGGAAAATGTCTTTAGCTGCTAATTTTAAAGCAAGCTCTAGAGACGCGAGAAGAACTTAAGACTAAGGAATGCAAGTCATTCTCCGACAAGAACCAAGAAACGTTTTCGACTCAACAGGCTGAACTCTAACTAGTGGCCTTACGAGATAGCTTGCGAAATCGTACTTCAAGTCGGATGCAATTTTATGCTTTAAAATCAATCATTATTGTTGTACAAGGGGAGCTATTATTTCTACCGTTTGTCTAAAAAAATTAGGTGGGATTTGAACAAAAAGTAAAAAATTTGTAATCGGTTGTGACCGGGTAGTGCGAGTATAAACACTCGGCCTAAAAACTTATGTAACACCACTATGAATAGTAGGAAGACGACTTGGTCAACCTTGCCAAGGCTCTCAAACTGTCTTCGGTGAATCCTTGCAAGGAGCTCTGTACCTTCAAGCCAGTTAAGTCTTTTGACCTCTGTCTGCAACTTGGTCAACCTCGCCAACACTCTCAAACCGTCTTCAATGAATCCTTGCAAGGGGCTCTATACCTTTAAGTCGGTTAAGTCTTCGGACCTCTGTCAAAAACACGGTCAACCTCGTTAAGGCTCTCAAACCGTCTTCGGTGAATATCCTTGCAAGGGGCTATGTACCTTCAAGTCGGTTAAGCCTTCAGACCTCTGTCTGCAACTCGGTCAACCTCGCCAAGGCTCTCAAACTGTCTCCAGTGAATCCTTGCAATGGGCTTTGTTCCTTCAAGTCGGTTAAGTCTTCGGACCGCTATCCGCAACTCGATCAACCTCGCCAAGACTCTCAAACTATCTTCGGTGAATCCTTGCAAGGGAATATGTACCTTCAAGCCGGTTAAGTCTTCGGACCTTTATCCGCAACTCGGCCAACCCCGCCAAGAGGCTTTGTACCTTCAAGTCGGTTAAGTCTTCGGACCTCTGTCCGCAGCTAGATCAACCTCGCCAAGGCTCTCAAATCATCTTCGATAAATCCTTGCAAGGGGCTCTGAACCACAAAACGACTCGGTCAACCTCGTTATGGCTCTTAAACGACCTTACAAGGGGCTCTGCACCCAATAACAAAAAAGTCCAAGCGCACTCTTAAGCCTCTGGCATAATCGGCTTCGGCCAGGCTAAGTAAACTTAAACCTCTGGCCTAACCGAGTCCAAGTGCACCTGAAGTCTCTGAAATGAAGTAAAAACTCTGAGCACTCTCAAGAATAGAACAAATAGAGATGAAAGATAAAATGGATATCCAAATAGAGATGAAAACCAAGTAAGCTACCCGGTCAAGAAATCGGGTAGGCTAGAAGTTAACTCGAAAGCACAAAAACATTAAATATTTGCTATAACAGCAAATAGAAAATGCCTGGGGCTTACATAACACGAGCTTTCACCCAGTTTCATAACCGGGGAGCTATATAAGTCGTCATAATGAATCAATAAAAGGAACGAAAGTTCTTTATTTATGATTAGCGATAATGATAAAATACAAAAGCAAGAATAAAAAACTATTCTTCTTATTTGTGGAGTCAATGATCTTCAGATATGAGGTATTAAAGCCAAACTTCACCAGCCTTGGAATACGAATCAGACTCCCCAAAAACATCATTTTTACTAAGGGGCTTCAATTTAGTCTCTGTGACTTTACTCTTCTGAGTATTGGAAGTATTCTTCACATTCTGGGAAATTCGACCTTGAAAGCTCGACCCATTGACAGTCTCTCCAACATTTTCTTTTACCTTTCTCGAATTGCATGGTCTTTAGACTTCAAAGGGTTGTTTATCTTCAGTCTTATCCATTGTTAAAAGGAGAAAAGGATCTTAAAATTCAAAAAAGTTCTTTAGCCACACCTAATATAGGGAATTTGGGAAAGGCACAAACATGAAAAAAATCGGCAAAAACAAAAGCTGTACAAATCTAAAGTAAAAAGAGTAAAGCGAAAATGAAAAACGATTATAAAAGCCATAAAGGGCAGTTCAAAAGATAAAGCCCGTAGGAAAAAGCCATTGGCATACGCCTTAAGGTGTTTGCCCGCACCTATTAATACTCCTCGTTTAAAAGAGTCGATTACTAAAATGACACTCCCCGTTTGAGGGTCGAGTACCATGAATCAGCGCTCCCCAAACAAGGGTTGAGACCAAAACCAAATGAGTAACTCCCATAGAGATACTCTCAGGCTCAATAAAAATCCTTGACAAGCTCGCTTGAGGTTCATTAGCCTAGAACTATGGACAAGAGGGCTCATTAGCCGGTAAAAGTTAAAACCGCAGACCTTTCATCTTCTCCTAATACATGTAATGGCTATAAATATCTGAGACCTTTATGACCAAGCATATCTTCTCGTTAACGAGGATCCATACTCGGGGGGCTTGTTCCATACTCGGGATATTTATGAAGACGCGACCTATAGTGTGGAATATGCATATAGCCGAGCACTATGCCCTACCCAAAAAACATGTCATTCAGCCGAGAACTGCATATAGGTAGAAATCAGGTACTTAACCGGAGGCCGAATTATGAGCTGTTACTAGAGAATCTAGAGGTCGGAAGCCGGGATGAAAGCCCATTGATGGAGTTAATTACGCATAATGAATGAGGACGTTACATGCCATTATGGGCGGTTACAAATGTTATTGTACTTATGGACAGTTATGGACGTTACAAGCGCGTTGATGACTATTAGACCAAGGACTTGCCCATATAAAGAGTCCTTGAAGAATGGAAAAGGGGACCTGATCCATCACTTGATAGAGACTTACAAAAGGGCTCTCAACAGAGGGATAAGCAAGACACTTCTCTTGGAACAAAGTGCATTGCTCCCTGCTTTCAAATCCCAAAGTCAGTCACAATAACATCTAGTTCCAAGCTTTCCTCACTTCCGAGGACAAGCTCCAACATAACCAGTTTTTTACACAAGAGCAATATACAATGATAAGATCTAATGGGACATTATGACCCTTAAAGATCCTAAAATGTAAGAAATGTGTAACATCTGTAGCATGTCTAGTAGACATTTCATGAGGAATCTCAAAAGAGACCAATTATCTAAAACAAATATACAAATCACACCACATATTACAATCACCAACGTCTTCACCTTATCAATTAGGAAGAGCTACTTCAAACAAATTGTAAGGAGTCTCTAGGGAAATTCATAACCTTGTCTTGCTGACTATGGCTTAGAGCGCAAGTGTTCTAAATCTGGATAATGCACTCTATTATTAGGAGCAAATAACCCAAACCATTACAGTCGGGGTTGGCTAATGAGTGAACATACCTTAGAGGCATGATCCGGGATTTGTTGCAAGATCCACTTGACATCGACTTAACTCTTCTTGAATCAATTATTCTGTCAAGCCTCCATTATGCAATAACCTTTACATGGTCCTACCGATCCCTTGAACATTGATCTATTTGAAGAACACAAAAACTCTAATTTTGTATGCAGGCTTCCACAATACACTATAGAAATAACCCAGAGAAAATACTTTTTCTTTTTCTTGTTGGATTGCCAAATTCTAGCACCACCACACAAACTGAATATTGACTTATAACTCAAGAACTACACAAACATCGACAAAGAATGAACCTCATCTACAATAGATCTCACATTATCAAATAATTGAGAAGCAACTGATGTTAATCTTGCTAGAGGTTAAAGATGAATTAAAAAATAGATGTATAAAGGTGTTATTTGAAAGTGGGTTTCCAATTTTTTAGAAAGATTCTCAAAGTTAATATTATTATCACAATAATCACTGAAATTTTATGGTGAGTGAGAGAGGAAAATGATTTATACCGGTGCTTGATATTATGAATAAAAATGAGTAAAAATGATGTTTGATTCCATTCATAAGCACATGCATGATTTGAGTCAAGTGTAAAAGTAATATCGAATAAGATCTACACTTATGACAAACCCATATGAGCCATGATTTGAGTTATGAAAAATTTGATTCAAGTCAAGACTGAAGTCATGATTTGAGTCATGAAAGCTTTGAGCTGAATCAAACAAAATAGAAGGCAAAATATAAGACTTCATCACTTCATGATTAGAGTCATGAAATATGTAAGATAAGCCCTTGTTTCATTTGATTCGAGCCATATGATGTGTGATTCTAGTTACACACCTAAAATCTCAATTTTTTTTGCAGTTTTAAAGATGCCTTGAGATCCTACTAATGCCAAGATTTGAACCAATCTCAGATATGGTTCTTGATCCAAAAACTTGACTAATTGACTTAAAGTATATTGTTCACACTCAAAAACAATTTTTTTTATTTATGCATGAAAAAAGTAAAGTTTGATCAAGGATCTAAGATATTTGCAAAGACCTAATGTTGAAAGTATTTTAGGGTAAATATTTTCTAATATATCGTTTCCACAGAGATTGAGTAATATTGCTGCCGTTCTATAGTCGAATTATAATGAGTTAGTGAAAAGTATTGGTTTTGATTGTTTGTTCTCAAATTATATATAACAGAATAATAATTGAATGATAAAAAGCTTAAAGACGAATAACAATGGTGAATGAATATGTTGAGTTTTAGGGTTCATCAACCTATTCATATGCAATAATCAATTAATCCACATGTGAACATTATCCAAGTTATTATCTTCATTCATCCTCAAAACTAATATTATGTCTAATGATCAATCTAGAACCACCTCTACTGGTATGATATTCGATCTCTCAGAATAACTATAAAGATAAAGGGAATGAATAACGATGATTTATGAAAACTTCTTCAAAACCTCGTCTCTGAGTATTAATCAACAAGTCAATGTAAAAACCTAGGGCAAAAGTATAAACCTTATCTCTCGATTGATAGTTCAACAATGATATAAAATAAAGGCAAGGTTTTTCATTGATAATAAAACTTAAACAATTGTTCACAGGAATTAATCAAAGTAATTGCATCTTCATAGGTTAACTACTACCTTAAACTCAACACAATGGGGTTTAGCTCTCCATAGCCATGAAGAACACACAAGGTTTCATGGAATGATTCATCTTCATCAAGGGAATGTCTTCAATTGATGTTGAATTCTCCGTCGAAAGTTGTTGTTTGCTCTGGAATAGGATTGCTCTCTGAATTTCTTTCACCGAAGACCTCTCCTTTATGAGGATTAGGGCTTCTATTTATAACAATTTGTCTTTGTAACACAATTGTCGCGGCTCGGCACGTACTGGCGCGGCGCGAACCCAAGTCAGAGTGTTTGGCGCGTCTCGCCCATGATTGGCGCGACTCGGCCTTTGCTTTATTTCACTTCTTTGTGATTTCTCTTCTTCAGAGCCTCTGTGCCTCCGTGTTTCTTCGTCTTTGTTTCTTAACTTAAATATTTGCACAAATAACACCCAAAGTGACGCAAGTTGTTCTACAATTAGCATCGAACCTATAAAGTTAAATTCTAACTATAAAATCCTTAAAAAGCACAAAATATGTTCACTTATATCTTCCTCGCAGAACCTTAATCCACTCTTCAATAGTTTTCCATTAAAATTTGTTATCTTTTAATAATAATATGACATTTGTTTGAAAAAATTATACAACCACTTGATACAGGTTACTCTTGAAAATAACTAGTCTTCTTATCTCGATCTTCTCTTGTTACATACGGAGTTTACTTCACCGATCTTCCCTTGAAAATTGATCTCTTTGAAGAACACATAAACTTTGGTTTCGTCTGTAGGCTTCCACACAACAATACTGAAATAACCTGGAGAAAATACTTCTTCATTTTCTTGTTGGATTTCCAAACTCCATCACCACCACACACACTGAATCTTGACGTGCAACTCAAGAACTTCACAAACATCAAAAAAGAATGAATCTCCTCCAAAATAGACCTCACATTCTCTAAGAATTGAGAAGCAATTGATGTTAATCTTGCTAGAGGTTGAAGATGAATTCATATACAAAAGATAAATGTGAAAAGGTGTTTTTGAAAGTGGGTTTCCAATTTTGTAAAAAGACTCACAAATTTATGATTATCATCACAATTGTCACAAAAAATTAACGGTGAGGGAAAGAGGAAAATGATTTATATAGATGCTTGAGATTATGCACAAAATTGAGTAAAAATGATGTTTGATTTGATTCATAAGCACATGTATCATTTGAGTCAAGTGGCAAAGTAATTTGGAACAAGATCTACACTTATGATAAACCCATTGCAGCCATGATTCGAGTCATGAACAATGTGATTCGAGTCAAAACTAAAGTCATGATTCGAGTCATGAAAGCTTTGAGTTGAATTAAACAAGACATAAGGCAAAACATGTGACTACATCATTTCATGATTCTAGTCATGAAATCTGTGATTCAAATCATGAAAGCTTTGAGTTGAATTAAACAAGACATAAGGCAAAACACGTGACTACATCACTTCATGATTTGAGTCATGAAATTTGTGATTCAAATCACAGAGTTTTGTGAGTCGAATCAAGTGTAAACTGTGATTCAAATCATGACAGTTTCATAAACTTCCTCAAAGCCATTGTTTCATTTGTGTTCAAGTCATATGATGTGTGATTCGAATCACACACTTAAAGTCTCGATTTTTTTTTTGCAGTTTTAAAGATGCTTTGAGATCCTACTAATGTCATGACCTGAACCAATTTCAAATATGGTTCTTGATCCAAAAAATTTACTAATTGAATTAAAACATATTGCTCACATTAAAAAATTAACAATTTGATTAATGCATGCAAAAACACGATTTTATGCAAAACCCTTATTAAAAAGTATTGCACTCAATTCTAAAATATTTACAAATATCTAACTTAGAGGAGACTCAATCAAGAAGGTGATAAATGATAAACATAATAAACAAGACAAGTAAAAAAACTTAAGCCCTAGAAAGCAGAGCAACTTTAGGTTGAACGATCCCTTCGATTCGTTAAATGGGAAGAATCAGAAGATCCCATGATACTTATCATGTTTGATAACTATTATATAGAAGGTTCTGAGTCTTTAAATCATAAACACT
Organism: Vicia villosa; assembly: GCF_029867415.1. Taxonomy (NCBI): domain Eukaryota; kingdom Viridiplantae; phylum Streptophyta; class Magnoliopsida; order Fabales; family Fabaceae; genus Vicia; species Vicia villosa. Next base: position 123,195,682 of record NC_081180.1, on the reverse strand, counting down.
AACTATAAAATCTAATGAACATTACAAATTATGTTAAACCATAAATTGTTAACTTTGGAAGTTCATAATTACCATCCCCACTTTAAATTCTAATACAAAATTAATTATTAAATACATTAATAAAATTGATTAACTTTTAATAAATTAGTTAGTAGTAATTTTTTTTAATAAAAGTTATGTTTCATTTGTGATTCAAATCCTTAATAAAAAAAGTTAATATTATTAATTATTTTAAAATTATAAATTTGAAAGGAAAAACATGAGTAAAGGAAAAACATGAGCCTAAAACACCTTCATTTATCATTTATTTGAATCAGCGCGGCATGAACGTCCTACTTTTTTTGTTATATTTTTGTGTCATATAGTTTAATGGTTGGAATTCACCATTTATGTTAAATTACAATTCATTGTGTCAAAAGAAAAAGATTTGATTTTGTTTAGAAGTGTGGAAACAGTTTGTTACACACAGGTTTGTTTTAGATCTAGATAGATTTAATTTAGATTTAAAATAGATTAGATTTGATTTAGTTCCAAAATAGGTATTTTTGGATATTATAGTTTTGGGCTTTGACTTAGGGAGAAAGCTAACCTAAATCTATAAATAGGGAGTAACCCTTATTATTTTGTAATCAAGTCATTAACTTGTATTCACAGAAGTTACTGTTGCAAGTGAATAACAGAATTTTCACAGATTGTGGGCAGAGAGAAACTCTGCAGAAAGTAATTTCTTCTTCTCTTTTAATTTCCGAAAACCCTAATCCTACTTTTGTTCTTATTTTCTTCATTGTCATATTTAACGATAAGGAATTATTCAAAGGTTTGAGAGTCTAATTCCAACATCTGGTAACTAGAGCTCCGGTTAATCGATTCAAGGTAAGAAGAATGACGATGACAATGAATCATCCTAATGGGCATTTTCCAGCAACACTACCAATTCTGAAAGGAGATAGCTATGAGAATTGGTGCAAGCAGATGAAGGTTGTATTCTATTGTCAAGATCTTTGGGATCTTGTAAAAGAAGGGATAGAACCGCTTGCAGAAGGTGCGAAGGAGGAAGAAAATGCTGCACATAAAGAATTGAAGAAGAAAGATTATAAAGCTCTCTTTATAATCCATCAATGTCTGAGTCCAGATAATTTTGAAAATGTTAGTGATATGGAATCTTCAAAAGAAGCTTGGGAGATTCTTGAAAAATCTTTTGGAGGTGCCGAAAAGGTGAAAGAGGTGAGGTTACAAACTCACAAGAGAACGTATGAATTGCTTCAGATGGAAGATATCGAAAGCGTAACTGATTTCTTCACTGGGGTTACGAAACTAGTTAATCAAATCAAGACATTTGGAGAAGTATTAACAACAAAAGCTGTTGTTTCAAAGATCTTGAGGTCGTTATCCCCTAAGTTCGACCACATCGTGGTAGCCATAGAAGAGTCGAAAGACTTGTCAAAGTTGACAAAAGAAGAGCTTCAAGGGACGCTTGAATCTCATGATCAAAGAATGGTTGAAAGAGCTACAAGCAAGTCGAAGAGCGATGTGGCTCTGCAGGTTCAGTCAGCAAACGAAAGGCAAAGGAAGCTGGACTGGAAATAAAGATAGAGGTGGCTATAACAATTCGACTGGTCGAAATCAGGAAGAAGAAAATTGGTCGAATCAGAGAAAGCCCTTTTACCAAGGCAACCAAAGAGGTGGTGTTGCAAGTAGAGGAAGAGGTGGTGGTCGAAAACCTGACAAGAGTCACATACAATGTTTTAATTGTCAAAAGTATGGTCATTATTCTACAAAGTGTTCAAAAAAGAATAAGAATCAAGAAAGTGATGCAAAGTTTGCAAAACAAGAAGAGGAAGAAGAAGAGATGTTGCTGATGGTCACAACTGAAGATGAAGTTGGAACATTGCAGAACAGAGAATCAGATTGCAGATATCATGATGAAGGAAGTGCAAGTCAAAGTGTTCAAAAGACTAAGAGATGATGAACACAAATAGCTTAGACGCAATGAATTAGGCGGTGTGTTAAATTATAATTCCTTGTGTCAAAAGAAAAAGATTTGATTTTGTTTAGAAGTGTGGAAATAGTTTGTTACACACATGTTTGTTTTAGATCTAGATAGATTTAATTTAGATTTAAAATAGATTAGATTTGATTTAGTTCCAAAATAGGTATTTTGGGCTATTATAGTTTTGGGCTTTGACTTAGGGAGAAAGCTAACCTAAATCTATAAATAGGGAGTAATCCTCATTATTTTGTAATCAAGTCATTAACCTGTATTCATAGAACTTGCAGTTGCAAGTGAATAACAGAATTTCCACAGATTGTGGGCAGAGAGAAACTCTGCAGAAAATACTTTCTTATTCTCTTTTAATTTCCGCAAACCCTAATCCTACTTTTGTTCTTATTTTCTTCATTGTCATCTTTAACGATAAGGAATTACTCAAAGGTTTGAGAGTCTATTTCCAACAATTTAAAGATGAATAAGTAGAATGTTACGGGTTCGAACCTATAATCATGCATCTGATGTCCCTGCACCAATTGAGTTGACTTAACATAACATAACATCCCACCTTTTTTTAATTATAATCAACACGTGATAATATAATTAATCATTTCACTCATTTTCCATCGAAAACGTCACGAAAAAAATTAACATCTTGTTCTACCCGCACATTTAAGTATATAATAAAAAAAACAATAAAAATTTAATATACTTTAAGTTTTAAAGAGAATCTTATAAAAAGAATAAGGGAAAAAATAAAAGAGAGTTTTAGTAGTAATAATAAAGTGTTTTTGAAGGCAAATAATAATAAAATGTTGAATACTAATTCCATGTTACCTATCTTTTTTTTAGTAGACTGGATTTGGAAAAAAAACGCAAAAGACAAAGGAGCAACATGGTTCAACATAATGCCATTTTAATATGAGTCTTATCTTCCTCGGATCAAAAGTCATGGGTATTTCTGGAATTTAACACTCAGAGAAAAGGAAATATCACGTGATAGTCCTTTCTCTCAACACAAGCAAAGACACGCGTCACGTCATCGTCCCATACTAATCCCCATAAATCTCGGAGCCCACATGTCTGCCAAACCTTATCTCTAGAAGAATCCACATCCTCCGTCCACGTCGTATAGAATCACTTCAAATCAACGGTCCAGATATTATTTCCAAACCCATGACGTGCTGAAACTTTTGTTAAATATCTATGAAATTCCCATACTGCTCTGCGTCTGCGCTTCCATATTCTCATGAGCCTTCTTGATCACTTGTGGGACGACACCGTTGCCGGACCTTTGCCGGAGAATGGTCTCGGCAAGCTCCGAAAACACCCTTCCTTCCCTTCCCGATCTATCTCTGACAAGGGTATGCAACAAATTTTACTAATAAATAGTTGAAGATCACTCCTAATATCTCAGTCCAACTATCAACTGAGTTGCTTTACTGGAATCAAATATAATAATAATAATAATAATATGAAATTATTGAATATATTCATGCTACTTGAATAACGAGAATTATACTGTCAAAATATTCATGCTATTTTTACCGTTTGCGCTTGTGTATTTTGATCAGAATCTGAGGGTGGAAACGTGAGATCCTACGGTGGGGATTCGGCAGAGGCTGCGGTGAAAGTGTCACGTAGTATTATGATAGTGAAACCAGCTGGGTACCAGAGTCCGAGTGGATCAGCTCCGGCATCCCCTGCCGGTTCTACCCCTCCACTATCTCCGTTTTCCGGTAAGGTACTTAATTTGTTCAAGATGCAAAAAAGATAAAAGAAAAAAAGTTCCATTGCCGGGAATCGAACTCGGGTCTCCTGGGTGAAAGCCAGATATCCTAACCGCTGGACGACAATGGAATCATGTTAAGATTTCATAATGGATTATTATTATTCAGCATAACAATATACAATTGATGTTTTGCATGTGTAGGAGCTAGAGAGCCGTTTCGTTTTCGAAGAAGGTCAATATCAGATGCGTACGAGAGCGAGGTCAAGACAGGCCAAAACAGACCAAGCCCTTCTTCTCCTTTCGATGTGTGATAAATGAGTATGAGTTAGTGATAAGCACTTGATCGTTGTGTTTGTTTTCCTTTTGGCTCTAGTGGTATCCAATGTGTTATTGCTTTGTGTGTTTGTGTGTTAGATGTATTATGTATATAGAGGTTGTGTAGTTCTTGTAAATAATTAGCATGTTGTTTATTTAGTCTCTGAGAGATGCTAATAGTAATGCTTTGTTTGTTTAAATATATAAGAACTTGTAAGGTGTAGAGCTGTATCTAACCTAACTAGTTAATGCTAGTATATGTTTGTATATATGCGTATGCAAAAGCAAAACCTTGTTATTGTGCTTTGCTTTCTTTCTTTATTCTCTCTCACTATAAAGCCTCGCCATCGCCTCAAAATGCATTGGATTTATGGGTATAACTTGTAATAGTTCTACTCTCATCTCTTTCGTTGTCGGTTTCAATAATGAACAAACAAATCTTGTTAGAATCTCATTTTAATTTTAAAATATATTGAGACTCTTTGCTACTTGTTTAAAGATATTGAGACCTTTAAAAAAGATATAAGTTTATAAAAATAGTAATAGTTTTTAAAATGATATAGTGTGGGAACTATAATTTTATAAAAAAAATAACATTCTCAAATTTTGTTGACATCTACTATAGCTCCTAATTATAAATAAAAAGAAACTGTGCTATTTTTGCACTGCTCTCTTTCACACACCGTATGCAACAACAAAGAAAAATGTTGGTTGCAAAAAAAATTAAGGTAATATAAGTTAATACAAAATAAAAGTAGTATAATTTATGTATACTGTATGCAACAACAAAGAAAAATGTTGGTTGCAAAAAAAATTAAGGTAATATAAGTTAATAAAAATAAAAGTAGTATATTTGATGTTGTTATTAAAATTAGTGTAAAGATATTTTTTCCCTTATTAAAAACAAAAGAAAATGTATTCCAAAGATAAGTTTGTTATAATGTAGTGTGGTCTTCTATGCATGAGTTCCCTAAGAAAAGAACCTTCTAGGCATGAGTGTATTGGGCCTTTAATTAAGTTACATGAGTGTTTTGGTTGCAAACGGCTTATGAGAATTGCTCTTTCTAATCTTAGTGTATGGAGGAGCTACTACAATCAATTTTAGAATGTATGATTTTTGAAGTGTTTTCTCTATTATTGAATATATTTGAAACTAAATTTATAATTTTTGAATTTAAAAGTAATTTTGCATTTGTTATTAAACTCACCTTTACATAAATTTATTCAAACATAAATCACTTTTAATCAAAATCAATTCTACAAACTCAACTCGTTCAGAATTGATTCTTCTTGCTGCAGAACCAAACATACATTTAGAAGTTCTCCCACACTACCGTAAAAAGACTAAAATGTTTTTAGTGTCCAGAGATGCATCTTCTGACGCACCTTTTTTACACATTATTGAAATAAAAATGGTGAGAAACTCTTATTCTGTAAAAATGTATTCGAAATTGCATCCCTGTATGCACGAAAGGTTGATTTGAAGATACATCTCCGAAACACCCTTTAGTTCATTATCCAGTGAGCTAATCGAAAATGCATTTCCATAGTATGTTCTATTAGATCAAAGTAGAAACAAGTTGAAATAACAATGGCAGATGAAATTGAACCAACTTAAATTAACTCTAAAATATACACATAAACATTACATAAATTTAACATTACATGTTGTTAAAAGCAGGTGGTTCGAGATGTTGCAACATTCTTATAATATCGTCAGTTGATCTTTGAATTAGATTCCAAAAATGCAAAACCGACTGAATATGTTATCTCTGTAGAAGCGACACTAATAATTTCCAAAAGTGGGGGTCTGCACTTGTTTGTTTTGTATGTTAACATCATGCTTCATTTTGGCCGGTTTAACATCCACACTCACAATAGCTTTAGGAATCACATTTGGGTGCATTATATCTATTACCACCAATAACATAAAAACAGTCTTAAAAGTCAAACTATCAGGACACTCCGGAGATGCGTATCTGGATCATACCAAACATTCTCCAGAGATGCATTTCCGGACTCAACGTTCATTTTTTAGCTTCAAACTTGGATTATTGCAAGGAATGAGGGATGAAAAGAATGATCAATACATGTAATTTCATCTTGTTTTGCTCCCTTTGAAGTGATGAAATACAAGAATGATGTTTTGGTGTTGAGAAGATGATTGAGAATGAGAGAGCTTTTTTCAAGGGTTTTCCAATGGTTTCTTCTTTTAGCATGAAAAAGAAGCTCATGCAAGGTGGTGTATTATCAACTTTCCCGCGGGGCATTTCCGGAGATGCATCTCTTAAAATATTATTGAGTTGTTATTTAAATCAATTGCGTGAATAAAATATCCCATTAATGAGTGCAAGTGATATTTTGAAAATGCATCTTCGGATCATATTTTTAAAAAACTGAGGTGAAACTCAGAAAATAGAAGTTTGGCATAACTTTGGATGCGTCTGGAGATGCATCTCCGGACACTTAAAGGGCCATTTCCGATTTTTAAGAGTGTAGTATTATTTACCCTTAATTTTGATAAACAACTGCTAGTCTTCCAAAATTGATACTTTGGTTACATGCAGGATCGACTAGATAGATTCTAGGACATATGTGTGTAGTTTTTGATGTTTTAGGTTTTTTTGATACTAAGTTGTTTGATAATAATGGTAAACTTAAATACAATGCAAGGATAATATAAAGATTGCTTGTAAAAAGTAAAATATAAAGAAGATAATTTCGTTTGAAAAGTAAATGGAATAAAAAAAGGACTTTAATATAAGTAAATTGACTTAGAAATAAAAATGGTGTTCCATACATACATTTCTCAAAAACTCTTTTCTCAACACACTTAGATACTTTAAGTGATCTGAGTACGGTACAATATTGAACATATATAAATCTAACTGCTATGGCCCATAATTATACTATTTTGAGAGTAACGGTCTCTTCTTTAGAGGATGAAACATTCTCGTTTGCATGCACTTCGTCTTCCGTAAGCCTCCATGCGTCCCTTTAAGGAACAAATAAGACCAAATTACAATTATCAATCTTATTTAGAATTTGTCATTTTTGAACTCCTGTCCGAGTCGTTTTGAAAAAAATTTCTAAGTCCTGGTGAAATGTTCTTTTGCCAGCATGACAACTCTTCTCAATCAAATCCAGTCGAAGAATACAACTTGACCTTCTTGTCGAAATCAGCCTATCCACTTCAAATATTTCCCTAAGTTTCCCTAGGACATCTCACACCTCCAGAGGCGTCAAATTTACAACTAACATGTATGCTCACGTAAGGGTGTAAAGAGCATTTCCCATGGCTTAAATGGATGGATGCCATAGTATTTTCAAGCCCAATGTTAGTCCTTGTAAATAGAAGTTTTATCTCAGACATACAAGTTAGAATTTCAAGTTAGAAGGGGTTTGCGCCACAAGAATATTTTATCCCTGTTTTTGTTTTAACTTGTTGCAGAAGGTTTATCAGGCTTGAGGAAGAATGCCATTTAAATGGGGAGTTTTAGGAATTCCGTTTTAATGAAAAAGTGCACTTCAAATTACTCTAATTTACCGATGATACCATCCTTATTTATGATGCTTTTTGGAACAACTTATGGAGCATCAAAGCAATGATGAAAGGCTTTGAGTTGGCATCAGCTGTTTGTGTGAACCTTTTTATAATCAAATTGTTTTTTCATCAATTTAAAGGAAGATTTTATACAAGCAACGTCATGTTTCTTGTGTTGTACCATTGGTACAAATCCTTTCAAGTTTCTTGGTGTTCCTGTGAGCGTTAACCCTATGAGAAAAGACAATTGGACTCCTATTTTGGCAAAGCTTAGGAGAAGGTTGTCAGCTTAGAAAGGGAAGCATATGCCCATAGGTGCAAATATGGTTATGTTTAAAGCAATTCTTGAAAATTTTCCAATCTTCTACTTTTCATTCTACAAATCTCCTAAAGAAATTATACTCGAAATAGTGATGCTGCAACATACTTTTCTGAAAGGGTGGCGTGGAAGAGAAGGGGAAGGTCAATTGGGTGAGTTGGGTAAATGTGTGCAAGTCTTAGAAACAAATAGGGTTAAAATTGAATGACTGAAAATTTTAATCTGACACTTCTTAGCAAGTGAAATTGGAGGATTTTGATTGAAAATACATGTTATGGCGTGACTTACTTCCTTGTTGGTGTGAAGATGTTCAAGGAAAAATATTATATTCTTCCTTTTTAGCAAACGAAAAAAATGACTCCTTATGGTGGAGGGATGTGAGAGGGTTGGGGTTGAATGAAGGGGAAGTCAGAACTAGTTTGCTAATTCAATAATGTCTAAGATAAGGAAGGGCAACTTTATTAGTTTTTGGAAGCATATATGGTTTAACATATATGGTTTGGGTCAAAGTCTTTTCATTTGCAGTTCCAAATTTTTTTCTTCATGCTCACCAGCTTAACACCAAAGTTTATGATATAGGTTATTGGTTGGAGGATTTGTGGATTTGGGACATAAGGGTGAGGGGGATTGGTCTATGAGAAGAATATGCTGGAAATTTTATGTTGTTAATGAATATTTTGCAGTAAATTCAAGTTTCCTCGAAAATTAAAGATGAATTTACTCAGTGGAAGGACAATAACAATTTTTCGGTTAAAAATAGTTATTCAAGATTGGAGGAGTTGAGCCATAAAGTTTCAAAAGTCGAGGAAGGAGTGTTGTGACATTCATATATTCTTTGGAAGACCAAACTCCCAAACAAAGTGCATATGTTTGGATGAAGGCTTTTGCTTAACAGATTACCAACAAAATCTGAATTATCCAAGAGATGGATCATTCACGGTATTCATAATATGGTCTGTCCTTTTTCTTTAATAATGAATAAGATGAAGTGAAATTGTTTTTTAACTCTCAAGTGAGTTTCAATTATGTAGGAAAGATTTTTATTGGCTAGGGGTTAAAGAGTTGGACCAAGCAGAGCAAATGTTTAGCACTTGGAGCAGTTTCCTGAAAAGCTTAAGAAATGTGTTAAATGGAAACTATTTTGTTTCTTTTGGGTGTTAGTTTCTTGTTTTCGCTGGTTGTGTAGAATAGTATTTTGTTTAAAGGGGGGTCTTAGTTGCAGATGACAATATTAAGCTGCTTAAGGTTAGGTCTTAGGAACAGTTTGCATCCTTTTACAAAAGTCGTCATGAAGTATATTGGGTTGATTGGCACAACAATATGGGTTTTTGCTTTTCTTGAGTCGATTTAGCGCTTAGCTTGGTGGGTGTATCTTTTTTGTATCTTGGGTTGAAGCACCCCTTGTACTCCATTTTAATCATCATTTGCTTATAAAAAAGTCACAATAATATAACTTGTATCTTATAGAAACTATAAAGGATGGATAGAAAGATGTGAATTTGACTAGAGCGGTGGCGAGTGATTTTCGGTATGGTAGAGAGGGGTGAACCAGCAAGGTTAACACCCCAATATCAAAGTTAGAAAAAAGTGATGATGTGAGTTGATCATCGCATGACGTACTTTATATATGTGCTCACGTTTGGGATTGATTGATTAAATCTTATAGTGGACGATAATTAAACCGTAAAGATTGGATGTTTTCTTACTAGTCATGGACGCAACTGATCTTTAGCAACCCAATGAATGTATCTTGGATTAGTTTGTTTTATGATTGGTAATCTCTAGATTTTGGGCCTACGACTGGTCCGAAACAAAGGGCCACCATCTAACCCGATTTTCTTGACAGGCTCTTAGTTTATGGAAGCAGAAAGGACCGGTGAGTAGCAGCAAATGACCTCAAGAACATGTGTATTAAATGATTGTCTGGTAACTAAAATGTTTCAAAGTTTTGAATTTATACGTGGCCTTAGGTCCCTAAGGTATGGAAAGGCACTACCATGTAGGGTGCTTAAGTGCACTTGAATGGCGTTGTAATTTTGAGGTAAATTAATCTCTTGATTTTTTCTTCTTACCCTCCTTTATTCTGGATCGTAGATCTGCCCACCTTGTTTCATTATATAAATGTTATTTCTCTTTTCATATTGTGTTCCCGCTTCTTTGTCCAAACGTTCCCTCCTTTTCTCCAGTTCTGACTCTCCTTCCGTGAGCTCAAACAACATATTATATTGTTCATTTGTCTTTCATTTAAGATTTTGCAATCCACTTTGGTCTCCTGCATTCCTAGGCAGTTCCTCCAGCGTTGCATTAATTTAATCTATCTGATATAGTTGTATCTATTGAAGTCAGTTGATGTACAGGTGCATAATATTTTGGAATATTATGCAGTCTCATGTGGCATTTGATTTAAGGGATAAGAGATTGTCTGTGTTTTCAAGATATTTGATTAGTTACTAACTATGGAGAATATTTAGGAATCTAATATTTGGTGCCCTATGTTCATGGAGAAGATTTTGGAAGATTTTGCAGAGTGCCTTGCAGCGATTTGAAGCCCAATTCCAGTCCAGAAGATTATTATAAATAACAAGCATCAAACCTATTATTTTATGGAACTTACATTGTAGTTTGTGTTAGGGTTTGTGCAGTCCTGTCTATTGTGAGCCACTCTAATATCTTATAGATAGAAGTGATTGGCGTTTTCATCAAGTTGTAAGTTTTGTGTTCACTCATAAGCTTGTAAGCATTTAGTGACTGTATTTTGGAAGTGTGTCTTCTAATATTTGTAACTTATCATCATGGTTATGATTGGAGGGGATTGAGGAGGGCCTCATACTTAGGTGAGTCTTAGGTAGAAATATAACACTAGTAGTGATTAAGTAAGAAGTCATTAAACCAGAGGTTGTTTATGTGTGAACCGGAGGTTGTTTGCATAGTACTTTGAATTGATATTATCATAGTGGACTTATCCATGGCTTGGTAGCACCTAGAGTAAGTATTGTTTATGCCCAACTTGGTAAACAATTACTTGTGTTCTTTAAGTTTCAGCACTGCACTGTTTTATACATTGTCATTGTGTGTGTTTGGAAAATGTTGTCTCAACGTCCTTTATGACATCTGTAATCTGAACGCCAAAATTTTATTGGCTAATGAGACATTTCTTAGGTGGAATGTTAAGCTCAACCATTTTTGAGCATATAGGGAAAATAAGAGAACAATGGAGTTGATAGAAGGTGTTGGTAGTGAGCAATAAGCACACTTAAGAAGTTGTGGTGAATAGCTTAGCAGGATAAATCCTAATAGCACAGTAATAATCAAATGCGGGACATCTGAAATAGGACCTGTTTTTGAGAGGATTTACATTTTCCTGAAAGCTTGTAAGGCTGTATTTGCTTACACATGTAGACCATTAATTGAGTTGGATGCTTATTTCTTGGAAGGTGAACATGGTGGTCAGCTTATAGCAGTTGTAGGCAAAGAATGAAACAACCAGATGATACTTATTGCATATGTTATGCTTGAAGACAAAGGCTAGGGAGGTTGACGTTGTTGTGTCTCATGGATCACAAGCTCCACAGACACAACTATATTATAATTATATTAAACTTAAGTTGTTATTTTAGTTTTAAATGGATGCAATTTATAGGTTTATTGTGTTGTCAATGTATGCTCCATAAACATAACTTTATTTTTGCTAGAATTATGGTAAACTCAATGTATGCTCCACTAACTTATTTTTATTTTTGCTAGAATTATGGTACTATTTTGGGTGAATGAAAATCAATTTTAACATCAAGTAATAGGGAAACACAACTCATTGATACTTATTTCATTCTCATTCAAACTTCATTTAAGTTCACTTGAAAATTACAACAAACATCTCAAGCCTTCCAAGTTCACTTGAATTTTACAACATAACCTTCCAACCTCTTAACCTAACCAATACTCCCTATGTTTTTTTTATTATAAGTCACTTTGGAAAAAATTTGTATTTTAACAAAGTCGCTTTATAATTCCAATGAATAATTAATGATATTTTTCCTGTTATATCCTTAAATATTTATTAATCTCTCTCCTTTCAATTATGTAAAATTATCTTCCACATGTCATTAATGATGGACAATTTTGTAAAAACCATCATAATTTCTCATTTTCACACGAGTTATTATTTTTCTTAATATGTGTGAAAAGTCCAAAACGACTTATAATAAAAAATGGAGGGAGTATAATCTAAACAAGAACACAAAACTCCTAAAAAAGAACACCTAAACATAATCAATATTACTAAACACAAGCCTTCAAGCCTTCAAGCTTAGAATACATAGCAATCCCATAATGACCACAACAACTAGAACATCTAATCCTTGGCAAAAATTTAACTTCTTTTTCAAATCCTCATCTTGTTTCAGTTTCATATTATCCTTCTTCTTAAGTTCATCGAATTCTCTTTGTTAGTGACAAAATCACCTCCTTTGCACGCACAAATGTTTCTTCATAGTACCAATTGAAGAAATTACATCCCTGCAACTGCATTCACAAACAAATAACACATTGTTAATTCTAGGTTTTAGAATAATGTTCATACCTTCATTTGACATACATTGGGTTTTACCCTGTATAACCCACAACCATTAAACCTACGCCCTATGACTCTCATTTGTCCATGCAGTAGTGAGAGGTGAATCAAGACTACAAAAGCAACAAACATCTCTTCTTCGTGATGCACAACTGTTACTGGACACAATATATGATTGTGACATTTTTTTTTATATTTTGATTGTTGAAGAAGCAATGAAAGCAATTGAAGAAGAAAGCGAGGAGAAAGTGGACGAAAGTGGGCGAAAACAAGGACGGAGAAAACGAATTGAACAAAAACAAGGAGAAAGAAGAAGGAATTGAGCGAAACCAATTTGGGGAAGACAGGGTTGATAAAGAAGACGTAATAGGGAATTATGGCATGACATTTGCCTTTTAAGATTTTTTATTTTAATTTATGAAATGTTTTCGTTGTATTTTTTTTTAACAAGTTTTCATTGTATTTTTAAATAAAAAAATACAGTTTTAATGACATATAAATGTCATTTTCCAGATTGACACAACCACATATGCATTCATTTGCCATCTATGCATTTTTTAAGGAGAAAATTAGAGTTAGAACTAAAATTGCAAAAAATATGATAGCATAGAGACTGATTTATTCGATTAAAAAAATGCAAGACTAATTTTGTGAATCGATCAAAATGCGAGGACAAAAATATAATTAAACTAAAAAAAAAAAGTACAAATATATCTATCAAACAAAGTAATACAAAATATGTTGACAAAAAAATAAATCAATCCCAAAACATCGAATTAAAAGTATATTACCAAAAAAGCAGAAAATAATTATAAAAAAATAGTCTCTGTCAATTTTGTGTGTCTGAATTAATCCACAGGAATCAATTGCACCGCGTTTGGGTGCAGTCATATACGGCGTTAGAAACTTGATGAAATCAAGGTCACACTATGGTGTTTTTTCAGATATGGAGCCACTCTCACCTCGGACCCAATAAAACTGAATACGCTTTCCTGCTTTTACTCATCCTCTTCCATATCTTCCTTCCTCACTCTTCCGGTAACCGTTCTCCTCCCTCTTTAACCCCTTTTCACAATACTATCGATTTTCCACGATCGTGATGATAAGATACTACCGTGTTGAGCTTAAGTAGAATTTTATTATTTCTTTTCTGAAACACTTTTACGTAGTTACTAGTGTGATAGTGTTCATGATCCGGGAATTTCTTCGATTTTTTAAAACCTAGTTGTGGTTTTATGAATATGCGTCTGAAACTTGGTTTGGGCGATTTGAAAGAAAGAGCTGTGCTTTTTGAATTGGTGTTGCAATGTTCATCTTTTCCGTAGTTTTTTAAGTTTTGTATTATAGGTTAGGCTTGTTCATGCTAACCACTAACCCTAATTTTGTTGGGATAACCTGATCTGTCAATGGATTTAGGATGAGTAAGACCCAACTTAAGTCTCTGCCTTAATTGACCTGTAGAGCATCGACTTTGTTTGAGTCAGGGGACGGGTTTATAGCCAGCCTAAAGAAATTACCCAATCAAAATTTACAGAGAGTTGTCGTAAAAAAAAAAAGGTCTCAAATTGTGGCTTACTCACCCATTGTTAGTTTTATGCGGATTGTGATGAGGTTTTGATAAACAAAATATTCTAGTTTTTTCTCTTACAAGACAAAGGGTTCAAGTTGAAATCTATGGTTTAGTTAGTAATTCTGTAAGTAGAGTAATATTGTAGCCAAAGTAGTCAATAGTGGCGCTATCCCGCTATAGCATAGTGGAACGGTGTCTTGGTGTTGCAAAACACTTGCGACTTCTATTGGGTAAATAGCAGGTATGGGAGGCAGAGCGGTTCTTGGCCCGGAGCGGTTTCTTTTCCGCTATATGCTATCCCATTTTGGGGTCGGCTGCTCCGCCGCTATCCCGGATTGACTACTATGATTGGAACTAGTTAGAACCATGTTTGGATACATGGTAAAATGCTATATTTAACTTTTAACATATAGACATTATTGAATGATCACTTTATAGTTCTTAAATCGTTTATCGGGCTAACCTGGTCTCATCTTAACTAGTCCCGATCTTAATTTGACTCTTAAAATGCCTGGTTTTTTCAAACTTACTAGGATGGGTTAGGCTTTAAAGAACTGGCCCAGTCAAAATTTAGGGCTGGATTTGGGACAGGTACACCTGTCTCTTTTCACCTCTACTTAATTATTATATTTAATGATATATATACATGCTTGTCTATATTATCCCCGTTTTTTTATTTTCTCTGTATGACATTGAGCTTAGCTTGTGAGGATCCTAGTCTTCCCGTTCTTCTCACTTAAACGCACGTAAAAACTGTCATGAATCAAGGCATGTATATCTTGTTTTAAGCACGACTCTTTCCTTTCCTGAATGCAGGTAAACCCAATGGAGCGTGTGTTTCTCAAAAAGGTCGCTTTCCTCCTTTCAAATCAGAGGGCAACCCTCCCAAATGGGGTCCTAAAGATATGACCCTTTGTCGGGTTTTTCGCAAGAAGACTTGCTGTGATGCAACACATACACATCCTGCACTCCTGTCTGTAAGGAAGCTTGCTTCTGGCGGGGAAGCTAGCCCAGAGTGTTTGCACTTATGGGAACTATTGGAATGTGCCATATGTGATCCACGCGTTGGTACTCGGCCTGGACCTCCTGTAATTTGTGAATCTTTATGTGAGAACATTTATGACGCATGCTCGAACGCCTACTTCTCTATGGATGTGAAAACACAGGTATTTGACTATTGTCTTTGGGAAATTTTTATATAAGATCATGGGAAGAAGTTTAGAGTTCTTTATATATGTGATGGTAAAAAAACAAATGTTTGTCTGGGATTTCCATAAATTAGTCATTCAGTTACGTTTTTTAAGCATTCATAGAAGTCGTTGTGCCTTTGGGTGATTGGATAGACATATCTTGTTAATAATTCATAGAAGAATGTTGTTAGTATGCAGATATTTTCCTTTTAATACAAGATGATAGAAATTTTAATCTGTCTCCTCACATCCATTTCTTGATTCTTTGAAACGCCAGATGCTTGCTCCTTGTGGAGTAAATGATTTTGTATGTGGTAGGGCTGCCGAATGGGTCTCCAATGGTACAGATCTTTGTCTTGCTGCAGGTTTTCGAGTGAAGCCATCTGATATGGTCCATGTTGCCTCAGAAGAGACTTTTTGCTATGGGGATAAAGCAAGTCTAGGTTC
The DNA here is from genome assembly GCF_029867415.1 of Vicia villosa. Lineage (NCBI taxonomy): Eukaryota > Viridiplantae > Streptophyta > Magnoliopsida > Fabales > Fabaceae > Vicia > Vicia villosa. The sequence goes on along the minus strand of NC_081180.1, from coordinate 123,180,008 downwards.
AGTTGCTGATTCCTGGAGGGCTTCACAGTTTGAATCAACCAAGAAAGGAGAGAACTCGATGATATTTGACGATTTCCAACAATGGACTAGGAATATGCCATTCAATGAAAGAGTTTCTTGGGCTATAGGAGGGATGGTTCTAACAGCAGGATTGGTGTTTATAAGGTCCAAATGCAATACTTTTTGCTTCCTTTTATTAAGCGGCTGTACATTTTTTGTATGATTTTATCAAATTCAATCATAGGCAGTTTAGAAACACGACTTGTTAGAAATGTCAATCATTTAGGAGTTATACTGTCAACCTCATATAGCGTTGCATAGCATCAAACCCCCTAAAATGTTATAGTCGGATAGCCACTATTGCAAAAACAAAAAACTAGTTTACAAAGGAAACATAAACACTCGAAAGTAGAAAAATATATAAAATTAACAATATCATCATAGTTAATAGTTAAAGAATCCAAAGAATAGAGCAATAAAACTTAAATAGAGAAGAAACAAAACAAAATTGAACTAAAAGTAGGAAGATGAACCTAACTATTATTTGCGAGCAAGAAAATAATAGAATGAAGAACAAAATAAAGGGTTCAGATTCAAATTTATATCCTTAAGAAAATGACCATCGTCTAAAAAGAATTTGAGGAATTTATTCCCAAAATCCTAATAGCAGACACTATAGCAGTTTGGGGCTGCAATTTCACTGCAATTAGCTGCCTCTACAACAGTGTTATCAAATAGCGGTGCCATGGCCGCTATGGCAGATATACATGGCGGTTTTTCGGCTCGCCGCAGTGGTAAATATAGGCCAATATTGCGGGTTTTTCCGTCACAGTCCGCTATAATGGCGCTGCAAAGTGGTCGATATGGCCGGATTTTTGCTCTCCACCATGGACCGCTATCCTCCATCGACAACACTGCACTACAGCGACTATTAGTCACGCGTCTCTTAGTAAAAGTGTCGCGCCAAGCCCTACCACTGCAACGTTATTCTGCTGTAGCTTAGTAAAAGTGTCGCGCCAAGCCCTACTACAGCAACGCTATTCTGCTGTAGTGCTGCTATAGTGTGCTTCTGACAGCATATATTTGGAGTTGTTTCTGTTTTCCTTCTCTCTAAGTATTGTTTTCATCTCAGTTTTTGTTTACTTTGCAACTCTTGTTATACTCGTTGTAGTTGTGATCCTGTTATCAACTTTTCCTATTGACATGGTACACTTGGAATTTGTCATATATCTTCTTTGTATTTTCCATTGATAATAGTTCTTGCATGAACATGTGTCTGTTGTTGTACACATCACACAACTAATTGCAAACTTATGGCAATCTTAAATGTATCTTAAATTTTTAATTGAGCGTTTCCAATAGGCATCATGCAAGAACTGCTGTTATACATTAAATGAGAAATGATATCTTTATCTTATTGCTGTAGTGGTGCCTTACATTTATGTCTACATGATAATTATACAGCAAAAGGAAAAGCAATAACCAACGCCAGAAACTAGCCGCTATTCAGCGCACCGCGAGGAAGCTGGGAAGGCTGGTGGATCAACAACCTTCAAATGGTTCAGAAATTAGGAACAGAATTTCCAGATGAGAGTTCCCTTGTATGTGTAATTGTTAACAATACATAATTAATTGTGGTAATTTATAGGTCAATCTCATGTTTCATGTTTCTTGATTAATAATCTAAATGAAGTCTTGATGCCTTCTCCTTTCTCTCTCTCTCTCTCTCTCTTTTTTTTTTTTTTAATATAGCATATTGAATGTTATTTTTCGTTTCATAATGGTGTGCATTTTTCCTATCAATTCAAACTTTATTCATGTTTTTTTAATAAAACACACCTCATTCATGTTAATCTGGGCATTGAAACAACCATTGCCAAGAATATCACTACAATCTAATGTTACGTATGACTTGACATATATTTTATTTCTATTCTCCATAGTTAAAAAAATTAGGCTAAACAATTTTTTTAAAAAGATTTTTTTAAATTGAAAAAGGTTAGACACTATATGATCCTAGAGTTGGGTTGGATATGGACTTACCAATTTCATGTCATGTTGCTTTTTTCTAAACAATTTCATGTCATGTTGCTTTTTTTCTATTAATTTATTAATAAGTAAATTAAAATTTTAAATTGATTTTGCCTAGAGGTACCATTATCCCCACCGAACTTAAAGATAACTAAAAATTTACCTTCAAAGGGAGCTTATCTTTCATGTATAAAAATTATATTCAAGGAACTTTTGTTAAATTAGTTGAGAAAGTTTTCAAATCAATTATGTAGAAAGAGAGAATATGAGAATAATGTAATAAGATACTACAATATGTAATAGTGGCCTTCATATTTATATTATTATAGGTTAAAATAATAGTACATGAAAAAGAAAAATGAGTCAAACTCATATTTAAAGATGATTTTTAATAGTTTTCAAATGGGTGTAGTTACCGTGCATAGATAAAAATCTATGCACCATGCATAGATTATTATGTATCCTTGGATCATTGGATCAAATTCTAAACATCAATTGTTATTATTCAATACTCACCACTCAATATTGGATTAAAAACATGATCCAATGGTTTATGTAGGCTTATGCATGGTGCATAAGTAAAATCCTTATGCATATTAACCAAAGCCGTTTTCAAATCATTATGCATTCAATTTGATGCCTTTGAAAACAAATCTTCTTGTCTTAACGTAGGAAGTAGATATGACATTATTTTGAACCTTTTCTTTGAGAAAGTGATAGTCTATTTCAATGTATTCTTTCATGGAACACTAATTTGGAAGGAATATTTAGACACTTTGATTATCACACCATATGGACAAAATATTTTTAAATTCCACCTCATTCAAGATATGTCCTACTCATATTAATTCACATATAATGCGAGTAGTTGGCTTGTATTATACTCTTACATTTGTTCTTGCCACCACATTTTGTTTCTTAATTTTCAAAGATATCAAATTGTTTTCAAAGAATACACAGTTATTTCATAATAATTTGCTAGTCCATCAGAGCTGTGATCCAATATGAATTAGAAATATTTTTCATCTACATATGCTCATGATCTTGGTACAGAGTTCTCTAGTTCTCTACTCTGGAGCTTGCTTCACGTACTTAACAATTCAAATTAATGTTTTTCAATGAATATTAGTGATGGAGGACATAAATTAACTCACAACATTTATATGAAAAAAAATTAATATCATCTTCGATGACAATAAGATAATTCAATTTTTCCACCAATCTTTTTTACATTTGTTGTTTAGAGAAATAAATTTTACCTATTCTTAACTTAACTTTTGACTTCTAGGAATCTCACATGGTTTGACTCTTATTAGACTTTCGATAAATTTATAAGATACTTTCTTTTTGAGAGGAATAATTCATTCTTTGAATTCATAACTTTTATGCCCAATAAATATTTCTACAATCCGAAATTTTTGGTTTGAAACTTAGTTTGGAAAAAAGACTTAGTTGGTGAACCTATCCTCCCGAATTCCCAAACCACCATAACACTTGGGAGTTGTAACAGTGTTTGAATTTACAAGGCTCCAACCCTTATTCTCACTATTCATCCCCAAATAAAACTCCGAGTAATCTTATCAATTCTATTACAAACATTAGTGGGAAGATAATGAATATGCATAGGATAAAATGAGATATAAGAAGTTATAGATTTGGCAAGACAAGCTCTCCCGCTTGATTAAGTAAAGTCCCTTTCCAAGAGGCTAAACGCCTTTGAAGTCACCCAAATATATTATTATAAACATCATTACGTACCCTTCCTTAAATAAGAGGAAAACCCAAATAGGCACCTAAATCAGAAACAAAAGAAATATAAGAGAAGTCTTTAATGGTATGCTTACGGGCTATAGAAACATAGCGAGAATACATGGCACGAGACTTGTTGACATTAAATTTAAGACTAGACGCCAAGCTGAAATCCTCAAGCATATCTATCACACCCTGAATTTGATGGGGGTTAGCCTCACAAAAAAGTAAAACATCATCACCAAATAAGAGGTGAGATAATCTCGAATCACCAAGGAGAAATTTAGACAGGTTTCCAACTCTCTGTGTCCACCTTTTCTTAGATAGATAAAGATCACTTCTCCATTCAAATAACAAATAAATAAGGTGAAAAATAGTCTCCTTGACGAAGGCTCATAGTTGGCTTAAAGTAGTCAGTCTTAACACCATTTCAAGAAGTGCTAAATTGCTGGACCAAATGCAACTCAGGATCAACTTGACTACCAAGTTTGGCCATCCAAACTCATGTAAAGAAATCTCAAGAAAATCCCTATTCAATTTGTCTTAAGGTATCTCAATAGAAATTTTAAAAGCAATGAGAGTGGTGCATAAAGTGAACAACTTCTTGCGCAAGAATGACATTATCTGAAGTTCCATACTTAGGGATAAAACTGCTTTGGAGAAGGCTCACCTGATCATCTAGTAACAAGCGATTAACCAACATTTTGATTATTATTTTAAAGATGACATTGCAAAGGCTAATAGGGCAGAAGTTCTTTAATTTAGTTAGCATATCCCCGTTAAGAATGAACACAACGAGAGTTTCAGCAATAAAAATCATAAAAATGAAAAATTAATAAATAAATATAATAATAATGATAAGGATTCAGTGTCATCACATCAACAAAAATAATGCTAAAAATATGATGAGATAAAATTCTCGAAAGTTATAAAATCAGATAAAAAAATTCTTTAAAATTAGGACAAAAATGTAATTATTCAAAATTTGTAATGTATTTTGCATTTTACTTAATTTCATTTTATTAATTTATGATAAAAAATTGTCAATTATTTCCAATAACATTCTTTTCTCAATTGTTTTGATCAACATTTTTTTTTAACAAAGACAAGCCACAAATCTAAATTAAAGTTTACAGTTACACAATGTTTTTGGTCAAGATCGTAAATTTATATACTCTATAAAAGAAAATACGGGTTTTGCTTCGACACCCCCTAAAAAAAGAAAAAAAAAAAAGAAAAGCCCTTGCTAGAGATAGGTCTCCAGGCCCATATCAAGGCCCATATTACAACGTTACGACATATAAACCCTAGCTTCTTGCTAATCTTATTTCGAAGGTGCAGCAAGTGTAGCAGTCGCGCAGGTGTTGAAGACCCTAAGCAGCCATGGTTTGTGCTCTCTCTCTCTTAACCTAATCCTCACTCCGTGTTTTCATCCGAAGCTCCATTTTTTCTCACAATTTCGATTCGAATTTAATGTGCAGGGTATCGATCTGAAGGCCGGAGGTAAGAACAAGAAGTCCAAGAGAACAGCACCAAAGTCCAATGATATCTACCTCAAGCTCTTGGTCAAGGTCCGTTTTACGCCATTTCTCATCTTTTTTTTTTTTTATTTTACTTTATTGATAGAGCTCTTCATTTCGCATGCTTTGTTTAGATCCGCTGCAAAACCAGCCAGATTAATACATAACATTTAATTATTGAATTGTTCGCTGTTTTCTGAAATTTAACTTTGCTATGCTAACCCTAAAGTTTACTCGCATATTCTTTTTGTAGTTTAGTTTCTTCATATTTGTATTGATTTGGTATTTATGTGATTAGCTTTACCGATTCCTTGTTCGGAGAACCAGCAGCAAATTCAACGCTGTTATACTCAGGAGGTTGTTCATGAGCAAGGTTAACAGGCCTCCTCTATCTTTGTCAAGGTTGATCAAGTATTCTAAGGGGAAGGTTTGTCATTTTCTGCAATTTTCCTTTTCGAAATCTTTTTTGTTTTTGTTTTTTTGGTTTATTTCAGTTTCAATTGATTATTTTTTGATATTTATCTATATAGGAAGGTAAAATTGGTGTGGTTGTCGGCGCTGTAACCGATGATATCCGTGTGTACGAAGTTCCAGCCATCAAAGTTGTAGCACTTAGGTTTACAGAGACTGCAAGGGCAAGAATTGTAAAGGCTGGAGGAGAATGCTTGACGTTCGATCAGTTGGCTAAAATAGCCCCTCTGGGACAAAACACGGTATGTGTTTGTCACTTTAGGCTTTTTGTAGTTTATGCATTATTGATTGAATTAGTAATGTTCTTTATTGTTTTGAACAGTTTTTTAATTGAATTTCCTCAACAATAGAATTTGTTTCCTCTGTAGCCATGAACAAATGAATGGTCATATTGTTATTGTTGCATTTATTGGATTGATGAAATATTTTCTTAATATCAACTTTACAAGATCGAAGTTGTTATATTGGATTCTTTTTTGTAGTTGAAACATCAAACTTATTCTATGGTTTTATTGAATATAAGCCAGGCTATGTTGATGTTGATGTTATTAGGATTTATTCATTTATGTAATTTATGGATGCAGTTCCTTCTTAGAGGTCCAAAGAATGCTCGTGAAGCTGTGAAGCACTTTGGTCGTGCTCCTGGTGTTCCACACAGCCACACCAAGCCTTATGTGAGAGCAAAGGGAAGGAAGTTTGAGAAGGCTAGAGGAAAGAGAAACAGTCGTGGATTCAGAGTTTGATGTGATAGTATTTTTTTGCTGGTATTAGTATCTGAAATTCTGAATTTTTCCTACATCCTAAACACTGTTGTTATTTATGTTTGATAATGTTTTTCCTAGTATGGAGATTTTATTCCTTGTTCCCTTATTTTATGTGGAAGTTTTGTTATTCGATGTTGACATTTTGGTAGGCTAAATTAATGTCGAATGGAGACTTGGTTAATATGCCGATGCATGATTGTGTTATAATCCTACCAGGAATTTGCTACTTGTCAAAAGTTTTAAAATATAATGTGCAAAGTATTGGCGCAAATGTTAACTGATAATGCACAAATGTTTCACATTGATCAAAAATTGATGAGTTTAAAAAGAATGATTCTTAAATAATCATAATGACAGATTTTCTAACATTGTTATTTAGTCCCAATCAGTTGATGCGTGATCCTGTATTAGGCCAAAGAAATGTGCAGTTGCGAGTAAGTATAATTCTTATTTATCAAATAAAATTAAGTAAACATCTTCAATGTATTTATTATGTCTGAAATATGCGCATGGATCGTATCGTGCGCTGCTACCCATCATGTTTCATATTCAACCACCACAAATTTTTAAAATAACAAAGTACCACAAATATTTAAAATAACAAGGTAGAATTAAAGAGAACTCAAGGGTCAAAATTGCAGCCGAAGCAATGGCTGTAGAGAAACAACATGAGAGCATCCTAATCCCTGAAATATGTACAACAGGAGAGGATCCTAATCCCTAAAATAATGGGTTGATGTTTATCGCAACCTTTAAAAGAGTTCTTTGTACATGGGGAAACATATTTTATATAGGATACACTGGTTTGAGTGAGATGAAATAACAACCCAAAACTTCAACCCAATTTTGTGGGTTGAAGTATTGGATTTGTTTGAGTTAAAACACAATTTTGAGGGTCCTAATCCCTAAAATAATGGGTTGATGTTTATCGCAACCTTTAAAAGAGTTCTTTGTACATGGGGAAACATATTTTATATAGGATACACTGGTTTGAGTGAGATGAAATAACAACCCAAAACTTCAACCCAATTTTGTGGGTTGAAGTATTGGATTTGTTTGAGTTAAAACACAATTTTGAGGGTTGAAGTACGTTAGATAGTGAATTACTTATCCCCTTTTCCCTATACAATTTTAAATGTCGTGTTATATACTTTTCCAAAAAAAATGTTCAATCTATTTTTTCTTAAAAAATAGTTTAGCTTATTACTGTTATTTTGTTGTTTTTTTAAGTATAAAATAAAATGTCTAAACTCACAATAAAATTCTTTATAAACATACTTGCAAAAACCAAAGTTGCATTAGAGTAGTGTTTAAGAATTGAATAAAGTATTTGCAACTTGTAAGAATTAACATCAAAATAATTAAAATGTGACATCTTAAATATGGTAAGAGACCCATAAATAAAAGTCTATCACTAATCAAATTACAAAAAAGAGCATAAATATTTAGTAACCCAATGATCCATGGATTGGACCCGGGTTCACCCAAAACCCAATTGTTTTGAATGAGTTTTCATTTTTGAAAACAATGTTCATCCAATAACTTGATCCAACCCATATTTTTGGATAGATTTAGAAATCACTGATAAGTTGAGTAGGAGTTGGTGGCATTGAGCACACACATTAAATGCTTGCTCTGTAGCTAAAATGTTACTTTGGGGAGGATTTTTTGAAGTGAGAGATCCTTGAAAGGTTAGGAAGCTAGAATGTGACATTGATGCGAAAAGGGTAAATGAACCTACTGGGGAATTGACATTAAGGATGTTACTTGAGGGTTCACTTTCTCAACCTTGAACTTGCCAAACCCGAAATATGTATAGAACTTCAAGAATGAACAGAAGATCCAAACCTATATTAAGGCACATACGAACACTTTTGTCTGTGACCATACTAATAATGAAATATCATGGTGGATATAATCAGAATCGCCTGCCCGTACTTAAGATAGTTATTTTTATTTGTTGAGTACAATGGAGAAATGATGCTGGAGGCCAGTGAAAAATGTGAGAATTATTATTATGTAGACCAACTCCTCCAGGTACATCAAGAAACATTAGGTCTTTCTTCTGATTAAAGGAGGTGCTCCTTCTGAAGGTGACAAAAGATTGTGCAATCAATACGAAAAACATGTTCAGCCTTACACGAGTGTCTCTTCTCGCAGATGAGGTTCATGATCTCTTTCAACTACTTTAAGGTATAATTTATTAACCATTTACGAATCTCCCCATCACACCTATATCTTGCGAGTTGGACCTTTGTTAAAAATTTTCAATACTGGTGTGAATACTACAATAATGTCCCCAATTTGTTGTTTTTATCCCTTCTTTTCAATATTCCAAAGACTAGTACTATTTAGTCATCTCTCTTAGCCGCACTACTCATGAGAGTATTTTTGAAATTTAGGTTGGGCACATTTCAACTTTGTCCTAATCTTGAAACTATTTAAAGATCAGACTCATATATTTTTGGGAAGTCTTTACTTTGTTGAAGATATGAGATCTTCTGGTGTCAGTTCCCGAAACGAAGGAAGCACCACATCAAAACTCACCTATTTATTCAGGCGACTACTAAAGAAAATAAGCAAAGTACTTTCGATTGAGAATGATGCCTGTTGAATATTCTTGAGTACTTCACATTTTTTTTGAGTAGGTATCAATTAATACCGTTATTATAGTTTGTTTACATATTTTTTTAGTCAACATGTTTAAAAGCTATATCAAATATTGTTGAGACACCTTTGCTCGATTTTCCTCTAACATACTTTTTGGAAAGATTTAATTTCGCTTCGTTTGATTCCAAATTTAATTTAGAAATATTTGATTTGATTTGGTTCAGATTTATATCAACAAATAATTATTAAACAAAATTAACTTGAAAATATTTAAATTGAGTTTTGATTGATGATCGAGTTCAATTGAAGATTATATTTTCTTTTATTAAAAGATTAATTTTAACTGAAGATTGAATTTGCTTTAATTAAAAGATTGAATTTTGTCTATTTTTTTTTATATTATTGGACCTTTTGGTTGGATTGATATCTCTATATAAAGAAATCATACACTTTGTGGCAAAACTTTGAGAGAATATTCAGGTTGTAGTAGAGTTTTGTAATGTGTTTCTTGTGTAAAACTTTATCATTATCATTACTTTTTATTAGGGAATATATAGTTTTTGGCATGCACATGTGAAATTTATCACATCTTTTTTTTTTTTTTAACTCCAAACATCAATTTATTTATAAATGTATTGATAAAAATGTTATTTGCAAGGTAAATAAAAAAAAAATTGATATAGTGGTATAGTAGACTGCTCATTTACTTCAATTATACTCATAATTAGTAATAAACTCACAATTAATTATAATATAAATGATATTTAAACCATTGATCATTGATTAGTATTATCTTAAACATATTCATTCTACACCAATAATAAAATATTATAATTATCATATACACTATACAAAAGATGGTAATCAAATTGAATGCATAATTTTTTTATATAGTAATGTAGAAAATTTAAATTAGCATTCTACACCATTATATGGATATCATTTTATTTTACTTTTTAAACTTTTCTATGGGTTCTAATTTTACTCTAAGCACTCTCCATATACTCAAGTAGCTAATAAACAATTAGTCTCCATAAGCATATAAACATGGAACATGATGAACACGATGATCACCATTTAGTGAAAGTCTTATTGTGCTTGTTATGTTGAGGAATACTGGAAAAGTAAGGAACTCCAGTTGCCTGAATCCAATCACCACCATGGAAGAATTTGGATGGTGCAAACAAATGTGCAGTCTTTGAATTGAGGTTCTTTATTCCAGGCCAACGCACACGCTTTGATTTGTCTGAACCAGGGCCATAGTTATGGTATTCCGCATAGAAGCATGTGTCCATGCCAGAAAAACCTTCCGGTGTTTGCCATGGCAAATAACCATCAGGGTTAATCAAATCATCAATGAAAATATCCATGAAGATGGCTCTAGAGAAATTCTTCCATGGACGAGCAAGGTAGGCCTTGTGGTCGAATCTGACCGGGTAGAACGCCGGGTCAGAAACAATGGAACCTCCTTGAATGACTATGGCGGATGGATGGAATCTTTCTTTCCTTCCTTGTGCAGTCACAATGCATTTTTGGTGTAACATAGGCTTTCTCACCACAAATTTGCAGTTTTGGAATACTGATAATGCATTACCAAAGACAAAGTCAATGGTACCTGAAATGGTGCAATCACGATAGAATTGTCGCATTGCGTGTACGTAAAGTGTATCTTGATATCCATCCATTGAGCAATTGAAGAAGATGGACTTATCTCCTTGAACTCTTATTGCCACTGCTTGATGTTTCTGTGGACCAGCTGAGTTCTCAAAACCCATATTAATAGCAGTAAAGTGATCTCCTTGAATGGCTGCAACCATATATACTCATTAGTTTATAATTCATATATTATTAAAGACCAACACCTCAATAAGAAGGCGTGTCCGTGTCAGTGTCAGATACCTGCACCACACTTGTGATTACATTTCATATATCAAATTGAATGAATATAAAAAGAAAAGAAAGGTAACATACCAACAGTGGGAGTGTTGTAAGTGTTAATTCCATCAACAAAGTTTTTGTTGCCAGTGATTCTTGTCTTCTGACCACCATCACCAAAAAACACAACATGAGTCATATGTTGGGTAACTTCAATATACTCTCTGTAAACACCTTCTTTAATGTAAATTACAAATGGTTTTTTGCTCTTTTCAGGAACCTTCATCAATGCCTCATTGATTGTCTTAAAATCACCGCTACCATCTAAAGCTACGGTAACATTAGGTATTTGTTTTAACGTGCTTGTATTTACATCAATTAGTTTGTGATGCTCGATCCAAGAAGGAGTACTCTTAGGATCATGAAGAAGATGACGTCCGATAATTTTTGAGGCGTTCCAATCAGAGAAAGTGTCTGCAAAATCTGATATGATTGCAAGGGCATTGCTACTCATATGCATGCTTGAAGTTAATAACTCTTTCATCTTTTTACCACCTTCGTTAGTAGTGTATTCAAATCCATCTAAGCATGTATCCATGTATGTAACAGCACCACTGAGCCAAACCTTCAAATTCATGAGAATTTGATCAATATCTTGAAGATCAAACTTACTTATTCCATCAAGTGACCTTGTGAGTTCACCAATTGAGAGGTTCATAAGTTTCTTACAAGTATCAAGTGCCTCCTTGGATCTAGGATCCTTTTCAACCTCGTGAACGAAACCAGTTTCCTTGAGGTTTTCACCAATTTTATTGATAGTAACATTGAATGCAATTTTAATGAGTTCTTTTGGGTCGGTAACATTGCCGGCTTTTGCTTCTGCAATTAGGGATTCCTCACATTCTTTCCTGAAATCCGTGGGCTTACAAATGTTTTGTACCGCTTTCATTGTAGAAGCAACATGATTCTTTCTATTGTGTTCTATATTATCCTCATGATCATTATGATTACTATTGGTGCCAACCGTGACAGCAACAATCATAACGACCAATAACAAAGTAGATACGCCAATTATAGTAATTCTTCTTCCTTTCTGTACATTTTTATTCGCAGCCATAATACTAAATGAATTAAGGTACCTTGCTTTGCAAGTATATTAGAAATCGTTTGTTTTCTTTTGCTTTTGCTTACAAGGATATGAAGAATGTGTTTTTATGTCGATACATGGAAAGTTGATAGTTATTTATATATAAAAAAGAATAAGGTTTAGCTAAAACAACATGTAGTTATATTTTCTAAGAAAAGATGAAACACAGAGAATACACAATGTATAAATATAGTTGTATTTTTTTACTGTTTTATTTTTGTTGCATCTAACTATATATTACAACTATAATACATTGGTACAAGTTTAATAATTTGAACCCTTTAAAAAATGGTTAGAAGTTTGATTCATAACTATTGCATCTAGAGAAATTTTGGTTGGGAGAAAAAAATTCATCTTATATGGCACACAAATTTTACAATGGATATTGGTTACATCTAAACGGCATAAATAACTTAGATAATAAAGTAACAAAAATTAATTTAATTATAGATCACCATTATGTTATTTTAATTTGTTTTACTAATATATATATATATATATATATATATATATATATATATATATATATATATATATATATATATATATATATATATATATATATATATATATATATATATATATATATATATATATATATATATATATATATATATATATATATATATATATATATATATATATATATATATATATTTTTTTTTTGCATTATTTGTGTCAATAATTTTGGAATAATTTATTATATTATTTTAGTTATTTTGGACTATCGTATTTATGTTCACTGAAAATATCTTGGGCTAGTGATTGGGTGTCTTTATTTTAAGAAGTGAAACTGTTTTGTGATGGGTAGAGAAGTTGTCCCCTTTTACCTTTTGAGAAATCATATCTCAACCAGTAAATATTGATATTGTTAGGTTGAACACTACTCTTCAAGTTCAAATATAGGATCCTCACAACTATGTGTGTTAGTATACTTATGGTTATCTTCATTTCATGTAGAAACAAAAAAACTTCTTTGTTTTGATTACATAGAAGATACAACTCAACAAAACTAAATGTGATAGAAGTTTAGATCTTTAACATCAAACTTCCTTGGAATCACCCTTCCTATCAACCAACTCATTCCTATAGTAAAAACTAAGTGGGATGCGATTGCATCTTAGTGATTTATCTAACCAGAACCCACAAATTTTCTATATGCCTAAAGCTTTCGTCTTATATTATTAATTTAAATTTATCTTTTTAATTTTATGAGTTCACCCTAAGTGTGAAATTTTCTAGAATGTTTCGACTACCCAAGTAATATGATCAATTGTTGGATTCTATCTCATAATATTATTCCTACACTAAATATATGAACTCCCGTGATTTAACTTAGGACATTGTACGTATATACTCCCCATCTCATATTATAAGCAAATTTATTTTTTAGATTTATTGGGTAATTAATGTATGTGGCTTATATGTAAAGAGATCAAATATATTATTAATTATTTATTCAATAAATTAAAAAAAAAACAAATTTTAATTATAATATGAAACGGAAGGAGTAAGAATTTTACATGATATATAAAATCATATAACTTAACATATGATGGGTGCGTTTGATTAGCAAATTATGAAATACTGGACAGAACATTACTAGACAGTACAGAACAGTACAAGATAACTTTTTGTATTGTACTGTGTTTGATAGTTACTGGATTGGACAACAGTATAATTTTTATTATAACATTTTTTTGATATATATAAAATATTAATATTATATTTATGAATTAAAATATTAAATAATAAGAAAGAGAGTAAAAAATAATTTTTTTTGATTTTTTTTTTGATAATTAGTGCTTGAGACAAAAAATTGTCCCATGATTTAGTGGGGGACAAGAAATTATGGTTTTGTCCAGTACCTTGCCAAATTTTTTGTCCAGTACCATGATTAGTTTTTGCATCGAACAGAGTACAAAAAAAGTTGTCCTGTCCAGTACCTCGTTTTTTTTCAAATCAAATGCACCCGATATGTACATACACATGCACTTCACATAATATACGAACTCCTATGAAATAACATAGGACATGTAAATATAAACACATTAGATCTTAGATTATAAAAATTAATTTGTTATTACATGATTTAGTTAAACAACACTATTCACTTAGATTTCTCTATCATATGATGGTATTGGTCACAACCAGCCATCATGTAATATTTACAAACATTTACATGTATTTTGAGTTGTTATTAGTCAAGAAAGTCTTAGATTTAGAGGAAAATTGAACATTATCTGAGAAATGGAACAAAATGACAAAGAAGTGAACTTTGAGAAAATTCTAAAGAATTTGGTTGTTTTGCTACCGGAAAAATAGTGACACGATTTCATCAAATTGTGACGTGGCCCAAAAGCATCGTGGCACGATCCAGACAAGTTTTGCAAATGATGACACATTCTAAAAACATTGTGACATGATTTTAAACGCGTTCAAACTTCTTTAAAAGGGAAAATTTTAGATTTTCAAAGGGTTGGACTTTTGAGATCGTGATTTTGACAGGTAAAGTGATGAAGAAGATAAGGAATGAATGTTTTTCGCCATTGAGGACCAAATTCTTCCATCGTTTCATGTAATATTGATCTACAATTTGTTATGCTAAATATGGCATGTAGAGGATCTACTTCAATGGTTGATTTGTCCGGATCACTACTGGGTGCACTAAAAGGTGGTGGTACAATTTCCTTGGCGCTATTACTAAGGCCAATGAAATTATCTTAATCTTATGGTAGCATGTCTCGGGACTGAATAAATCCTTTGAGATGAAGTTGAAGAGATGAAAAATACAATAAGGGGGTTTGATTGGATTTTTAAACGAATTAAAAATATGACACGTTTGATTATTCTGGTTCGTTTGAATTCAAACTACTCCAGTCCACCCTAATAAGGTGATTCCTCCTCTCTCTTACGAGGTCTTAATCTACTAATCAAAATAATGATTACAAAATCATGAAGACAATCGTAAACGTCTTCTCAAGATCAAACCACAACTGAGTTTGCTCAAGGAACAACAATTACAAAAAAATATTCTTTATGTGTTTACAAAGATGCTTCTAATAAGCTGTATCACAAATGTGATGTATACACTAAATTAAATCACACACTAAGAGATAACAAAAGATGAGTATGGTTGAGCGCTCTTTTTGCTTTTGCGTGCATGAGAGATATCTTATTCAATTCTCCAACAAAGACTTCTTTATATATAAGGGTTTTTTGATCCGTTGGGAGACAAGCATTCTTGTTTTGGAAACTTGATAAAATGCTGATTAATTCTATTTCCAAAAATGAAGATTCTGTCTACTGTAATTAATTTCTAGCCGTTACGGGAAGATTCTGTATTTGACGATTGAATATTAGATCTTCTGATCATCAGAGTATTCTTTGCAGCTTGTTGATGCTTGAAGCGTTTAAAGTATCAGAGTTTACGACTTTTCTTTATTTGGCTTCAGAACATCTTGTTCTTGTAAACTTCCTTCAATCTCTTAGAACTTATTGTTCTTGTATACTTCTCTCAACGTCTAGATCTTCTTATTCTTGTAAAACTCTCTCAATGCAGCCTTTTTCTTCTGAGAAATCACTGTCTAAAACATTTTGTTCTTATAAACTTCTCTCAATGCAGCCTTTTGCTTATGAGAAATCACTTTTACATTCTTCAGAACTTCTGCAATTTAAACTGTAGGATTAGAGTGAATATTTGTTCTTATTGAAAATTATGTGTTTGTTATCATCAAAACTCTTTCGAAGATGTAGAACTAAACTACGTTCTAACAGAAGTACAAAGGGTTATGATTATTACCTACCTCTTTGACGAGAAATGTGATTACTACTTCAACAAAGACGATAAGATAGAGGAACAAGGTTTATCTAGCCATGGATCTAGACATTACTAGGGGTTTGGAGAGAGCGAATATTAATAAGGCGAAGTCTTTTTCATATTATGAGGTCCAACCAAACTGCACCTCCTTCTCTAGGAGCCGGTAGAATAAAAAAGCATGTTGGGAAGAACTTAAAATGAATCTATTGAGAGTGGTGAACATCCCGTTCGACTTCAATATCCTCTCTTTTATGGTTGATGTCTCCATTTTGAAGATCACGTTACATTTATTAGAGTTGGATAAAATACCTCTCTTAGTCAAATAAAATCTAAATACTTTATTGGATTTCGCGTTGAACGTTCACTTCTCTAGGTTAAGCCTCCTGTTATATTGTTGGACACAAATGAACACAGTAGCGCTGTAATATGGTGGGAGACCTGACTTTTTGAAATGTTGCGGATAGCAAGAGTTGCCACCGACTTTTATTTTTATCCAATTGGAAAGGAAAAAATAACAGGAAAGACCTTTGAAAGAGATTGAGTTCGGGGGGTAAGTTATACAAAGGGAAGGTGTAAGCACCCTTTGTATCCATAGTTATCCATGGGTTCTTAATTTCTTAGCTCACTTGTTTGTTTGAATTGTTTGAAGTGTAGTGTGTGAATAGGAAAATACTTTGTTTAAGGACTTTAGCTTGTAAATAAGCGTAGCCTCGTTTTGAAAATATTTGAAAATAAGTGGGAAAAAGAGATTGAAATTTTGAATTTGAATTTGAATAGAGCTAGCAATCAGGAGCACTTACCCTAAGTTAGAAAAATTGTTCTTTTAGCTTTTCAGTTTGAAAGGGCTATCCATACCATAGGAGGCTAGGAAGTCCTTTCATTGGATGTAAAGGGTCATCGAGGAAGTATCGTTCGTCATAAAACTGTCCCTACCATATAGAGGGTAGGTAGTCTTTAGGGAAGGATAGAATAGTCATTTAGGCAACAAGCGAGGATACCTTAGCAATGAGACAATCATCTTATTTCCGAGGCAGCATCGAGGGACAAAATCTTATGATGATTTCAATGAATTAATGTAGCATTTGCTTTAGGTATCCTCAGAATCGAGGGACTTAACTATTTTAGAATCGTACTTAAAAGGCAACAGGCAGCATAAGAAGGGTTACCATAAAGGTGTGTGTGCGCCACAATCAAGTGATCCAGTTCGGATATTTTATCTTGTATAAGTTATTGATTCTAAATTCAATTCAAGGTTTATCACTCCCTAGGATTACTAACCACGCAGTTAAAAATAAAGGCAGAATTAAAAGTTCCTACGCTATTACAAGGCTTCGGGGAGGGGGAATTACAAACCAAAAACCGGGGGAAAAAGGCGGAAAATAAATGCAAAAATAAAGGAAGAAATGTAAAGGCAGAAATATAAACCTAAGGCTATTACAAAAAAACTTTTTGTGACCTATACACATTTTCTAGAATTTAAATGGCAAAAAATAAATAAATAAACAAGTTTTACCCAAAGGCCGGGAATTGAAACAAGCATGCGTCAAACATTCGAGTATGAGGTGAGAAAAGAAATCGCGAGGGAAAATGAAGGGTTGAAAGTATTTGTGGCGATAAACACTAAATCTCTAAAGGTTAAATTAAAATTAAATTAATTAGCCTAAAAATAGTTATTAGCCTAAAAATAAATTAATTAGCCGAAAAATAAATTAATTAGGCTAAAAATAATTATTAGCCTAAAAATAATTATTAGCCTAAAAATAAAGAATGTGATAAAATCCTAACCCTAATTCATGAAAATGGACAACATCTACCTATTATATATATTTTAGGGTTAATGGTTTAAAAGAATAGATTTTACCAAGGTTTTCAAGGGCAATGAAGCAAACAAATAAGTGTAAGGAAGAATTGGCACCTGCTCCCCTTTGGCCAACTGAGGTACCTGCACCAATCGTTAGTTGGTCCAGTGGTGATTGGCGCTGGACTTGGTAGGGAGAACCACGGTTCGATCCCCCGCAACTGCGATCGGCAGGGGGATGAAACCACTTAATGCCATAACTCGCCCCCGAACCGGACTAAACCGGTGGTATAAAGCCAAAAAAAAAGGAGGTACCTGCAAAAATATAATAATAATAAGAATAAGAATTTTAGTAATAGTAATAATAATAACACAAGAAAAGAATTGGGGTTTAGCAAATTAAATTATGGACAAAATTACGAATAACCTTGATTTGACCAAATACCAAAAGGTTTTTGGCCAAATATGAATAACCTTGATTTGGCCAAATACCAAAAGGTTTTTGGCCAAAAAAGCAATTGGGGTACCATCCACTTGGTCAATCCATAGAAAACCTCCTTACCAATTGCGCTATATTATTTGTTTGAAATAAAAGCCAATTGAAAGTGTATGGAGCATGAGAAAACATTTTGCTATTTATTAAAATATAAATAATTTAAGAGTAAATTATTATATTTTAAAATAGACTTTAAATCGAATATTTATAAAATTCAAGACGTCAATGTGAATGACCTCAAAATTTTATAAAAAATCCAATTTTGAAATAATTTGAATATTTGAATATGGTGGGCAAATTTTGGGGTATGATAGCTGCCCCTGTTCAATCTTCTTAAACCTGAGGATGTAGAATGGTTTGTATGCCAATCGGTATCTGAAGGTGGAAGAGGATTGAACACTAGAGTACCCAGAAATTTGCCCTTGCTGAGGTGGGGACCTTTGCCGGAGATGGGCTTGAAGATGCCATCCAGATGTTGGCAGAAGGATGTATGAGATGGGCTTAAATGTTGGTTTGATAGGTTGAATGTCAGAATGAGTTGCACGTTAGACTGTATCTGAAAAGATATACTTAGGATAAGTCGTACGTTAGACTGAATCCACTGTATTGATAAATGTCAAGGTAAGCCGTACGTCAGGCTGTACTTTAGGAAGAGTCATACGTTAGACTAGGTCCAATTGCATCGATAGATGTCTGGAAAGCCATACGTTAGGCTGTAAGATGGGTCGTACGTTAATCCGGATCCAATTTGCATTGATAAATGTCTGGATAAGCCGTACGTTAGGCTGTAGGATAGGTCGTACGTTAGACCAGGTCCCTTATGTTGATAGTTGTCAGAATACACTGTACGTCAGGTTGTATCCTAGGACGAGTCGTACGCTAGACTGGATCCTTTGTATTGAGAAGTACCAGAATGAGCCGTACGTTAGGCTGTATCTGAGCTCAGTGTGTTGAGAAGTGTCTGTTTAGAGATTGCCTATGCTTTGTACCTGTAACATGACATTTACTTGATAGTTTTATGCAATGTTCATGATGCATGTAATGAATGAGATGAAGTCCTCAAAATAAATGAGGACTTTGTATGTTATGCATGAATTAGAACTATATGCAATGTATAAGATGTATGTATGATGTGATAAGTTTCTCAAAATAAATGAGAAACCTGTATGTTGTGCATGAATTTATCATGAGACACTATATGCAATGTATGGATATGTATATATGATGCATGAACATGATTTATGTTATATGGAGTATCTTGATCGGGACTCTGATTCCTGATCTTGTTTTGAATTTATACAGCTGGGGATTTATGATTTCTGCTTGGGGATGAAAGCAATTTGAATGATTGATCTTGATGTACCCTGACTGGGGATAAGGGAGATGAATAACCGTGTTTGGAGAAAAAAAAAGTATCGGAGAACCGGCAGTGTCGAAGATGTAAACTCCGTTGGGGAACTAAATCTCGGTTAGGAAGAGAACATTTGAAGATATCTTCTCAAGGATTACTCGGTGGGGATATGATCCTGTGAAACTGTTACTGTGGGAAGGCATGGATGCTTTGAATATTGCCCCCAGTAGTTATAGTGACTGTCATTCCTGGACTTGTTTTGATTGGAACACACCGATGAGTATTGATCGAAGTGTCAAACTGGCCTTGCATAGCTTTGCCCGATCTAGTAGGGACTTTAAAAGAGGTTCGCCTCGCGAGGACTTTATGAGATGTGTATTATGGATGACATGCCCCCAGTAATCATAGACTTAGGAAAATGCCCCATGTCGATTGGGAAGTAGCTTTAGACCCACTTGGATGCATGCCCCTGATTGTTTGGCATTCTTGAGAGATTCTCGGAATCTTGACCAGATTGCCCCAGATCGATTGGATACATTGTGTCATGCCCTTTGTATATGTAGGAGACGTTGCTTCTGAAATGATTTCGTCTGTCGAGATAACTTTTGGTCATTAGTTGTACCCTGTGAAAATTCTTCCTGATGCTAACATTTGAAATTATGTAGCAAAATATGTTTAATAATGAACTCATGAGATGCAATGCATATGTCTGTCTTGTTTTTTGAAAAACATTAAAATAGGAGATGTAAAAGTGTGATGTTTATAAAAACGTGATGTTTGTAAAAACGAAATATCAACTCAGCATTTGTGGTAAACCTTAAGGAGTCAGGATACCATTTTGGTGACAGTATGCTTTTGAACTAACCATGCTTCAGTTAGGACTTTCAAGGGTTGTAGCATGGCTTGGTTCACGGTTTAAGAAACAAAGGATAGTGGCTCAAAGTTTATTTGTACCCATCCCAATCTTCGTGATGTTCTTCGATCCTATGCTCAGTTAACTTTGCATTTAAGTTCTAGCAGGTCTTGAGGCCGTAACATTGACATTCGGATGATGGTTAAGGCACCAGAAGTTTATTTAGACAGGCATTCATCCCCTTTTCTTTTTTTTGTAATGTTTTCTTTTGTCGAAGATTTGTAGTGACCTCTTGTTTGACTTTGCTATCCCTAACTTTTGCCTAAACTGTTTATTTTGAGGTTACAGTCAGTGGAATGTTTCAATTTTTGATAAGTCTCCTTCATAGGTTTTGACTTAACAGTTTTTTTTCTTTTTGATAGATATTGACTGCCCGATTCATTGATTATAGGAGCTCATCACTAATTATGTAGAAGAAATGCTGGCATAACTGAGTTAACCGAGTAACTACCCTGCTCCAGGTTATGATTAAGGTTTCATTTTGCACACGAAAGAAACTTCTACTCCTTAGGCTCAAAGGGGTTGACGAGGGATTAACATCCTTATATCTCCACTGTTTAGGAATTGAAACAATGCCTGCACATCGTCAGTGTAGTCTGTTCAAAAGCATACTGTATGAGGTTGCGGTATCGTTTTTGTCATCCTCCATCAAAAGGCTTACAGCGTAGCAGGAGTCGAATATCACAAAACATAAACAAAGTAAAGACACATTTTAAATGAGTGATAGCGAAATAATTTATTCAAGACAAACATATGCAATATACTGATGATGATTATTAAGACAAATAATGTCTATCATAAGTCGAATGTTTAAACAAACAGAAAATAAATTGCAAATGAAAGTAACTCTAATGAACCAATAGTCCATCCTTCTAGACATTAATCAGTCTTGTCATGATTAGAAATGAGAGTAGTGATCATCATATGGGTCTTGGGAGGGTTGAATTCGATTTCACCAGCATCGATCATGTCTTGGATCTTAATCTTTAGTGCCCAGTAGCTACTGGTGTCGTGCCCAGGGCTATCAGAGTGGTACGCACACCTCGCATTGGGATTATAGCCGCGAGCAGAAGTACTAGGATTCTTAGGGGTATCCTTTAAAGTAATCAACTCTGACTTCAACAAGTATTGTAATGCATGCGCCAGTGGCATATTAATCTGGGTGAATTGACGCTTAGGTGCATGTGGCTTGCTTCGTCGTTGTGGAACTGCCCTAATAGATTGGTCGCGTTCATTACGACCTTTGTGGTTGTACCTAGCATCAACCATATGAGGCTTCTCAGGTGAGTTAAAGTCAATGATCTTGTCGTCAATTAAGTATTGAATCCTATGCTTCAGTGGTCCACAATCTTTAGTATCATGACCAGGACTGTTTGAATGATAAGCACATCCTGCATTATACTTGTACCCTGGAGCAGGTTTGGTCAGGAACTAAATATGGAGGCAATAGGGTTATCAAATTCTGATTGAGCAGTTGTTGCAGAACTTGAGACAGCGACATGTGCAGCGGAGTAAATGATCGCTTAAATTTGGATTTCCAATTATCTTGACTACCTTGATGCCTATGTTGATTCTTCTCCTTCTTGATCAGAAGTGCCTTCACTTCTTCTTGCCCCTTGGCCAAGTTTAAGGATCATCTCTTGAAACTGGTTGTTCTGAGCCTGAAGATTTCTGACAGATCTCTCAAGATTCATGATGCTGAAATAAACAGCGAGGAAGGATGAGGAACCTGTCGTAGGAAACCTGTGATGTGATGTTATGATATGCACATGCAATGTTTTCAAGGATCTTTAGGGTCTGCGACATTAGATTGTAGCTTTGCTGAAGAACTTTCATTTTTGGTCTTTGAACATCCCTCGTTGAGAATCAAGCTCACCATATCTAGTGGGTCATCGCCTCTGATTCGAGATGCTTCTAAATTTGAAGGAGTGTGGCTAGAGGAAAATAAATCCTCTTGCCCCTTGATAGGTACCGTGTCTTTGAATTGGAAATCATATGGCTAGAGGAAAATAAATCCTCTTGCCCCCTGATATGGATTAAGTCCTTGATAATGGCACCTGACGATTGTGCGCCCTAAATACCTAAGATCCTTGAAAGGGTTAGTTAACATGATATGTTATGATGTCATGATGTCATGCAAATGTAATGCATTAAGTAAGGCATAAGGTAATAAGGACGAATAATTCCTATAAACAATTCCTGCAAGGAAATGAAGGGTTAGTAGCACACACAAGCAAGTCACGCAAATATCCTTAGGTTTAAAGGCTTGCATGAAGTCTGACCAGGTAACTACCCTTCCCCAATAGGTACTTCTAAAGATAAGGATGAAATCAGCAGCGGGTTCTACAAAGTTACTCAAAATTGTTAGCCCTTCTAAAGCACCCTCGAACATGGTACATGCATACCACGCAATGATACTTTAAGAAGAAACCTATCTGAGTTGTAGTGTCGGGTCGCGACCATAACTTGACATGCATCAAGAATAGCCCTCCCACTACGTTCCTAAAAGTCAAGATGGGTTAAAGGTGACTAAAGTTCCTTGAGCTCCGACGCACCCAAAGGTACATACGTAAACCTCTCATGCAAAATAGGTACATAATAACTAGTGGAGGCCTAACTCAAGCGCGAACTCTCATATTGACCAATCCCAAGCATGCACAAGGGAGGTCTCCATGACTATGCCGCTCCTATCTCAAGTGTACTTGAATCCGGGTATAGGATTCGTCCTTCATTTAATTCCCAAGCAACCTTTAAAATAAAGCAAGCAAAACAAACATTTGAAAACATATAAGTGATCCTAAACTTTAAGGTAACCCCTCTTTTTATTCGAAATCCTCAGCAGTCGCCAGTTCTGTAATACGGTGGGAGAACTGACTTTTTGAAATGTTGCGGATAGTAAGAGTCGCCACCGACTTTTATTTTATCCAATTGGAAAGGCAAAAAGAACAGGAAAGACCTTTGAAAGAGATTGAGTTCGGGGGGTAAGTTGTACAAAGGGAAGGTGTAAGCATCCTTTGTATCCGTGGTTATCCATGGGCTCTTAATTGCTTAGCTCACTTGTTTGTTTGAATTGTTTGAAGTGTAGTGTGTGAATAGGAAAAGACTTTGTTTAAGGATTTTAGCTTGTAAATAAGCGTAGCCTCATTTTGAAAATATTTGAAAATAAGTGGGAAAAAGAGATTGAAATTTTGAATTTGAATTTGAATAGATCTAGCAATCAGGAGCACCTACCCTAAGTTAGAAAAATTGTTCTTTTAGCTTTTCAGTTTGAAAGGGCTATCCATACCATAGGAGGGTAGGAAGTCCTTTCATTGGATGTAAAGGGTCATCGAGGAAGTATCGTTCGCCATAAAACTGTCCCTACCATATAGAGGGTAGGTAGTCTTTAGGGAAGGATAAAATAGTCATTTAGGCAACAGTCGAGGATACCTTAACAATGGGACAATCATCTTATTTCCGAGGCAGCATCGAGGGACAAAATCTTATGATGATTTCAATGAATTAAGGAAGCATTTGCTTTAGGTATCCTCGGAATCGAGGGACTTGACTATTTTAGAATCGTACTTAAAAGGCAACATGCAGCATAAGAAGGGTTACCATAAAGGCGTGTGTGTGCCACAATCAAGTGATTCAGTTCGAATATTTTATCTTGTATAAGTTAGTGATTCTAAATTCAATTCAAGGTTTATCACTCCCTAGGGTTACTAACCACGAAGTTAAAAATAAAGGCAAAATTAAAAGTTCCTACGCTATTACAAGGCTTTGGGAAGGGGGAATTACAAACTAAAAACCGAGGGGAAAGGCGGAATATAAATGCAAAAATAAAGGCAGAAATGTAAAGGCAGAAATATAAACCTAAGGCTATTACAAGAAAACTTTTTGTGACCTATACACATTTTCTAGAATTTAAATGGCAAAAAATAAATAAATAAACAAGTTTTACCCAAAGGTCGGGAATTGAAACAAGCATGCGTCAAACATTGGAGTATGAGGTGAGAAAAGAAATCGCGAGGGAAAATGAAGGGTTGAAAGTATTTGTGGCGATAAACACTAAATCTCTAAAGGTTAACCTAAAATTAAATTAATTAGCCTAAAAATAATTATTTGTCTAAAAATAAATTAATTAGCCTAAAAATAAATTAATTAGCCTAAAAATAATTATTAGCCTAAAAATAATTATTAGCCTAAAAATAAAGAATGTGATAAAATCCTAACTCTAATTCATGAAAATGGACAACATCTACCTATTATATATATTTTAGGGTTAATGGTTAAAAAAAGAGATTTTACCAAGGTTTTCAAGGGCAATGAAGCAAACAAATAAGTGTAAGGAAGAATTGATACCTGCTCCCCTTTGGCCAAAGGAGGTACCTGCAAAAATAAAATAATAATAAGAATAAGAATATTAGTAATAGTAATAATAATAACACAAGAAAAGAATTGGGGTTTAACAAATTAAATTATGGACAAAATTACGAATTACCTTGATTTGGCCAAATACCAAAAGGTTTTTGGCCAAATATAAATAACCTTGATTTGGCCAAATACCAAAAGGTTTTTGGCCAAAAAAGCAATTGGGGTACCATTCACTTGGTCAATCCATAGAAAACCTCCTTACCAATTGCGCTATATTATTTGTTTGAAATAAAAGCCAATTGAGAGTGTATGAAGCATGGGAAAACATTTTGCTATTTATTAAAATATAAATAATTTAAGAGTAAATTATTATATTTTAAAATAGACTTTAAATCGAATATTTATAAAATTCAAGACGTCAATGTGAATGACCTCAAAATTTTATAAAAAATCCAATTTTGAAATAATTTGAATATTTGAATACGGTGGGCAAATTTTGGGGTATGACAAGCGCAGTCGCCTTTGTGCAAATTCTCTTTTCTAAATTTGACAATCATGTCATCCATATATACTTCCACCATCTTGCTTATTACACCTTCAAAGATCATATTCATCATCCTTTTATAAGTCACACCTTAATTATTTAGTACAAAGAGCATGATGAACTTGTCCCTATCTTCTTTGTACATGGGAATTTGATTGTATCTGAAGTATGTCTCCATGAATTATAGTAACTTGAATCCAACAAATTTGTTTACTAGCTTGTCAATGTTAAGCAATGAGTATGGATTTTTGGGGCATAACTTGTTGATATTTGTGTAGTCAACGTACATTCCCAACTTTGTTGAATCCTTCTTAACAAGAACAATGTTAGCTAAACATTCAATATTATTCAGTTTAGAAATGAAGTTTTTGTGAAAGAGCCCTCTGACAGTGTTCTTTGGGGCTTCGTCTTTCTCTAGTGAGTGACATATTCTAATTTGGTCTATATATTGGATAGAAGTATCAATATTCAATAAATGATAAGAAACATTAGGGTCAATGTCCAACATTTCATATAGGGATATAGAGAGAAGGTTGGTGTTGTCCTTAAGACACTTGATGAGGTTTATTTCCATGGAGTTAGGAAGGTTGGCTCCAATCTTTACCCTTTTATCCAGATTCTCATTGAGCTAGATAACTATGAAATCACCATTTGTGGCCAATCTTATATTCTTATTTCTAGCCTTAATATGGACGGGTCCCCTTGGGTCGCGCTTGTTGTTTGATTTAGTCTCTTTTTGGCGTGTGTCAAAATCAGCATTTTTGAAGTCTAGGGGGTGTTTCTTAGAGGAACTAAATATTTCCATCCCACCCCTTTTTCTGGATGGTTGTCACAGTCATGTCCTTTAGTAGCACTTCATTTATTTTTCAAGATCTTGTTAGGTCAGCATGGACGATTACTAATTATCACGAACATTGTGATATTTCATCTTCATGTGGACGATGGAAGCAACCATATCAAGGGATGTAGAAAAAGGTTTTCCCAAGATGCAATTGTAAATGAATTTACGGTGGAATACCAAGAACCATACGTTGAGTGTCCTCACATCTCTCCCTTTTCAGAGATTAACCGCCAGTTATATGTTGGCCTTGTGGCGAGTTATGAAACCATTGGAATCTTGTAAACTAGTGCCAACACAAGGTTATATACTCTCCATTTTCAAGCTTAACTTCTCAAAATATTTAGCGTACATGATTCTGCATGAGCTTCCCTCAGAAATCAGGATCTTTGATACCTCAAAGTTGGCTATTCTGGCCGTTATTAACGATTTAATTATAAAATAAAAGTATTTTTGGTAAGAATAATTTTTTATGGAGTTTTTAATTAATAAGCATAAAATTAAATCATTCAGTATGATGATCTTTATATGGAATTTTTAAATCTTGAACGTTAATTAAATCTGACGTTTGATATGGATAGTTCTTGTTTTTCACAATACACACACACACACACACACACACACACACACACACACACACACACACACACACACACACACACACACACACACACACATATATATATATATATATATATATGGCCATTGATTCAAATGATAGTGTTAGAGAGAGAAAATATGGATTTTCTATAACTTTTCAAAACGACAAAAATTACCCAACCTTCGTTAACCTTCAGCAAATTCACTCAAATATGGACACAAAGGATTCATGGCAAGACAACAACATAGTATGGTTGGAGATACAAATGGTAGACGGTGGAAAGGAAAATATCAAAAAATAAAGGACAAGGAGAATCAAT
This sequence comes from Vicia villosa, assembly GCF_029867415.1. NCBI lineage: Eukaryota > Viridiplantae > Streptophyta > Magnoliopsida > Fabales > Fabaceae > Vicia > Vicia villosa. Next base: position 123,152,805 of record NC_081180.1, on the reverse strand, counting down.
CTGGGGTGCTGAGAAAGGTAACTAGAAGAGATATGTTGACAAGGGTAAGCTAATCAGCTCCTTCTTTACTAATATTTCAGATAATTATGAGGAAAAGGAGATGTATCATATCTTCAAAGGATTTGGAGATATTAACGAGGTTTTCATTCCACCTAACGCGATAACATTGTCAGGAATGTGAATGATGTGAGGATGATGGCAGTGAAACTGGATAACATTGTCATCAATAGATGGTAGATTTATGCGAATATTACAAGTTTCAACTAGGGATAAGAAAACCTAAAAGATCAGAATTTAAGGAGGAAGAGAAGTCCTTAGGAAAGGAAACATAGGGAAGCATAAAAAAATGGAGGAGAGAGGGAGCCATGAAGGAGCAGGAACTATCAAAAGCTGTACGAAATCAAAAAGGAAAAGTACAAAATAATAGTAAAGAGGTTGCACATGAAATTAATTTCACAGATAGCTCTCAACAACTACATGCAAGAGGTAAAAGGAAATCATACACTCAGGTAGTAGTAAAAAAGGGAGCTCAAAGAAACAAAAGAGGAGGCCAATACGAAGAAGACTAAAGTAAATCAAGAAACCTGAAAAAACATTATTTGCATATTTTCAAATATGAAGAAGAGGATCTAACAATATTTAAAAAGTCATTTGTGGGAGAATTAGAAAACCTATGGATGACATACAACATCCAAGAAGCTTTCCAAATGGAAGGATATTTCTTGATAAAATTTACACCCTTAGGAGTGTATATTTTTTTATTAGAAGGAGAGAAAGTGGAACTCAAAGCCTTGGTTAATGAAGCTCGTGAATAGCTATCCCAATGTTTCAAGAAAATTCGTTCATGGAGCCCAGTTGATGTAGATAATAAGAGATTGACGTGGCTAAGATGTTATGGGATTTCCTGTCATGCATGGACTCCCAAGTTCTTCGAATTCATCGTTTGTCCAATGGGTGTTTATGTTTGCTCAGATGATGAAATAACACTTCATGAGAAGATGGATGTAGCGAGGATCTTGGTTAGAACTAAATATTTAATGGTCCTTAATGAAGTAATCAACATTGAAATCAACATGTTTTAAGGGTAAAATTTGTAGAAGACTCATATGGTCTTAAAGAGGATAATTATTCCAAGCAATCAACTTTGAAATTAATAATAAAATTTTAGGTCGACACATACGAATTTTAAGTCGACACATGTGCTGCAGTTTTAAAGCCTGTAGCTTCTGTTTCTATGTCGACTCATAACCAGATACAAACATGCATTAATACAGGTCGATACATGACTTTCATGTGTCAATAAATGCTGCTATTTTTCAGAAAAATTGCATTCCTTTTCAAATTTTTAGTTTTAACTTTTGCCTCCAACTTGCACCACTATAAATACATCATAAATGCATCATTTTGAATTGATGAAACTATAAACACATACTAAGATTGCTCATTATCTTTAACCTCTATGCATACACACAAACAAAGTATACATAATCATTCATTATTTGGGGGTCATCTATAATTGGTTGATAATATTCAATTTAGGTTGGTTGTAACCTAATATTGGGTTGAGAATCATATGAGGTTTCATTGGTAAAATTGTGAGGGTTTTTACTCCAAGATCAAGGTGTTGATTTGGTTTTTTTGACAAGGTTATGCATTTGGGTTCCACCGAGTGAAGGCTTTGAAGAGCAATTGTTTCTTGCAAAGGAGTAGCGCGAGATAGTGAATCAATTGGTGTTTGTTGGTGACTTGATCAAACTCAGATCAACGGAAGATAAGTGCAAGGATCAACATCAAACATTAGGGTTTGATTGCTTGACATCTCTTGTAAACAATTTTTTGCATATTAATATTGATATCTCAATTCCAAATTGGAATTGGGGGAAAACGTAGCTGTAGCGAGGATGATCGCTAAATTGCCCAAACAACTCATCATCTCTCTCTCTCTCTTGATTTCTTTTGCACTTAAATTTCCATTATCAAATTGTCAAGATTAGAAATAAGTTTCTGGAAATTGTTTTGATAATTTCTTAATTGTTGATAGTCTTGAAATTACTTTGGTTCTAAGAGGATTTGAATATTAACAAACTTTAAAGAAATTTATGAAAAATCAATCGCATACCAAGTGTTCGATAATTTGACACTTGATTGTTTTGTGCTATAATTGGTTGGAAATTAATTAGCTTATGCATACATGAACTGTTAATTTGAGAATTCAGTTGTTAACTTTAATTATCTCATTGTCATACCATATACGGTTGCGTATATCTGAGTTCTAATAACTTGTTCAATTTCGACGACTTTAGATCTAAATGCAAAACTTCCGTTAGCCAAAGTTCAAACTCTTTTTGAAAACCTTAAAACTTGTAATTGTGAATTAGGGGATCCATTCACACCCTCTAGATAAGGTCTCATAGTCTAATAGTGGGTATATGATAGTCAGGGGGGCCCTATACAAGAGAGGTCTCTCCACTCTCCTACTAAGATTCCAGGAGAAGGAAGAGAGTATGTAAAGAATGAGACCAATTCCAGCTGCACGAAGACGTCTTCAACGCCTCGTCCACTGAATGACATGTTCTCACCTCACCATGGCCCTTCATACAATAGAGGATGTACCTTCTTGGTTCCTTCACTCCGACTACTGGCCAACTCAGATACTTGATCGAGTCGTTGATTATTTTACCAAATGGATCGAAGCCTAGGCTTTAACGAAAATCACAATGACAGATGTTTTAAAAAATTTCAAGAAGAACATATTGGCACGATTTGGAGTTCCCCAATCCATTGTGACAGACAATTAGACATATTGCATTGATGGAAAATTTTAGAACCTGGTGGAAGAATTAAGAATCAAACAACACTTTTTATTAGTCGAACACCACCAAACCAATGGCCACACACAGGCCATCAACTGGGTACTGGTCAGAGTATTGAAAAATAGATTAGATGAAGCCAAGGGTAACTAGGCAGATGAACTACCGCATGTCCTATGGGAATACCATACTACCCATAATCCACAACAGGGGATACCCGTACCGACTCACATATGGGGTAGAAGCAATTATCCTGGATCGAAGAACTGAAATGGAGGACATCTAACCCTCTTCCCAAGGAAACAAAATGGTGCCTTCCTTAGAGAACAATTATACTACTTGGAAGAAAAGAGGTTGTTAGTCTCCTTCACTATTGCCATCGTCCAACAAGCTACAACTGCCAAGTAAAACTACCATGTACGACATAATAATTCCAACTGGTAACCCTAGTAGTGCAAAGGGCCGACATGAGGGACAAGAATGCTCGTAACGACAAGATAACAACAAACTAGAAATGATCTTATAGAGTAAAAGAAAGCACTAGGATGGGAGTATATCAATTGGAATTTCTAGAAGGAGACTCAAACGATGTTGTAGTTAAAAAAGTAAGTTTAATGCTTTAGCTTGTATAACCTCGCCAATATGAAAAGTGACATACATTTAAATGAAATTCCTCTGTGTTATTTTTTGTCTACTTGTTTTGTTTGTATATTTTACCCACTTAGGGGCGTTAGAACAATCAGGGGTGCTGTCGGAGATGCTTTGCACGTTCGACTATACTAACCAATAACCCACAATGCCAAACACGCCTTCAGAATTCATGAGAGCGGTCAAAGATGTTTACTTCAACCAATTCTCCCAGGCGTTCTATCGAAAAAACTTTACACATTCGAGTACATCATTCAAATACCACGTTATCATAGAAATACACACATTTATGCATAACTGGCACACCCTTTCGGATCTCGCCAATCCAAGGGACGTGAGTGGTGGAGCTTGGAGACGTCCACCTGTAGCAACCTGCCCTAAAAATAGACTTTTAGAGTCGCCACCTATTCTGAAGGGCGAATAGGAAACCCTACGCAGTTTAGAGATCGGGGTAAGTTATTATAATCAGGTCGAGGGAAGGTGTTAGGCACCCTCAACCCTTTCCTATTGGCTTTGAATCTAGGGTAACAGTTTTATGGCTAAAATGTTGAGGTTTAATAGCTACGAAAGTGAATAGGGGAAAAATTGAGATTTTAGGGAGGGGGACTCGCCTTGGTTATCCAAGTGCCTACGTATCTCCTTAGGGAGAATCAGAGTCAACGTAGTTCGGGCACAGGGTTGTACGCCTCAGAATTGAATTTGATTATGGAGGTGTTTGAAGTTGTTTTGAAATGCGAAGTTCGAAGGTATTTTGAATTACCTTATCGTAGTTGTGAACATCACAGTGTTTGAAAGGATGTAAATCCGTAGTATCGTGGTTTAGTGTTTTAGATGTGGTTTTGGGCGTACAACCCTGCTTTAATATGGCACTGTTAGATGCGGTGATCAATAAATTTGATCAGTATAGCTAACAGATTAATGAGCATTGCTGGTTACTCAGATCGATAGATTGATCGTCGCGGGCAGCAAATTGAATGTGTTTTAGATTTATAATTTTTTTATCTCTCGTCTAATGCGACTAATAGATTTAGTCGGGTCGAGGAGAGAATTGATTAAAGAATTAATTAAATTATTATTAACAAATTAAATTAATCAAAATTATTTCTCGCCTACTGCGACTAATAGGTATAGTCGGTTCGGGGAGAAAATTAATATTAAGATTAATGTTTTGCCAAACGGTAATGGGATCGGGCAAACCCTAATATTGTAACTTTAATAGGGTTTTTATTGTGATTTTTTTATGGTTAAAACCAATTAAATAAATTAATCGAGATACTCGAATAATCGGGGAAAATATTATAAACCTAACCCTAATCCTAATTTATTCTAATCCTAATCAAAATAAACTAATTGAAGCAAATATATTAATCTAAATAAATCTAAATAAATAGATATTAAATAAATAAATATATTACAAAAGAACCTGGAAATTATCCTGTGTGGCTGCCCCTTGAAGGTCTATGGTGTGCTGCAGATGGCGTGGGCGTTAGATCTGACTTGAAGGAGATCCAATGGTGTTGAGCGAGAGTGCATCATAAGCCAGCAAAGATGCGTGGCACTGGATCCATGAATTTTTATTTCATACAAAAATAAGGTCGGGAGTGATGATCGAACCCCTCCCCTTATCATTGAAAGCCTTAGGACGCGTTGCTCTTCCACTAGAGCACTTTGATTCGCTGTTTGAACTCTACAACATAAACAACATATACACACGCATGATTGTAATTAAAAAAAACACAAAAACGCGCCAGCTGAGCAAGATGGTTCTTCTTCCTCGTGGAATAAAACGCAGACTGTGGCAAAGTCTTCTTTGCGTGACCGTAGACCCTGCCAGCCGAAGCTCATGCAACACACAAGATGCATTCATAAAAATCACCATGGATCGACTGAAAAATGTCCTACGAATGCGAATACGCCCTTGGTTTTATCCAATTTCACCTGCAACTCTAGATCCTAAAACACAGCTTTGAAAACCTATTAATGGTGAATTGCAATTTCTGTACCGAAACTCAAATTAAATGTATCAGACACACTCCATACATCACCATGAATTAGAATATGCAACCAAAATCTATTAATCACGCGTGAATGAACAAGAACGAAATCAAAGAAAAAATAGGTGGAACCGTGGCTATGGTGGACTCGACTCAGGATGCTCTGGGCCTTGGTGATGACTCCAGTAGTTTCAGAAAACGTCCAGGAACATAAATTGATCTTCAAGTCTTCTTGAATGTGGCTGCAAATAGGAATTCACATTTGGTTGTTTTCTCCCAATTTTGAGTTTGGTATGCATTTTTTAAGGCTGCCATCTTCTTTTTGCAGATTTTCGGCCCAGCCCCCTCTGCCTTGTACATGTTATAGTTATATATTATTAACAATTAGGTCAAACAAATTAGATACAATCTCATTGATTTCGGATATCATCACTTGATTGCAAATCAAATATAAACTTTCCAACCTTAGTTTCTTATTTTAATCAAGCGAATCCTTTCCTTCCAATTTCTCACGCCTCCTTGATATTCCAAAATTGAGTCTTTTGGGTTTCTTTTTTTTTTAGAAAATGCTTTGTTTAATTTAATCCATTTATTATATTTAAACGATTTATTTAATATTTAGGTGAATATAATTCAAATAAATATAAATAAAGCCCTAAAATAAATTGGTGGATTAAAGGTTGCTCTTGGTGTCATGGGCTTGTTTTATGTCCAAATGATAGGCCCATTTAGTCACAAAACCTCCAAATTACTCAAATTAACCCTTGTATTTTCTCACAAATTTTGCTAACTTCAATAAGTCTTAACTTTCCCAATATTCGTCCTATGGAGACGTTCCAGGACTTTTTGGAAAGCTTAAAGAGTCCTCTAAACACTCTTTTTGGTTTCATCTCCATTGAAGCTTACGGGCTTTTGAGAAGGATGACCTCTTAATGATCCTTTTGAAGAACTTGTAATACATTGGATCATATCTTTTTAATGAAGCATTTGTGGCTTTGTGTCATACCCCAAAATTTGCCCTCATATATTTACAAATGTCATTTTATTTCGAATAAATGAATTGGCACAGTTGGTAAGAATTTGAGCGTGAAAAGCACAATAACGAGAGGTCCCTGGTTCGAATCTCACTTCTAACATTTTTCCCTTTTATTTAATTCTAACTTTATTTCACTTTTGTTCAAAAAATCACAAAAAAAATGTTTTTATATATTTAAGTATTATTTTCATATTCATTGTTTATTAAAAATACCTTTTTTACTTTATTCATATTTTATTCAAAAATTAAAAAAAAAAGATTAAAAAAAAAGATTTCTTTGCATTTTAGAATAATATTTATATTTTAGAAAATAATCAATTTAAATTTAAATTTACGAATATTTTATTAATTACTTTGATCCATTTGAATTTTATCTTTCCAATTTTGTTAACCAAATTTTACACTATAAATTGTCACAATTTCTACACTTTTGGGGGGGAGACGAATACGCACAAAGTCTTAACCCTTATTTTTCATTCTCTCACAAACTAACAATCCTAACCTACTTTTCACAGCAACTAACAATTTCCAGGAACCACATCCATGCCATTAGCTCCGTAATAATTTATCACCTTGAAGATCATAAATCTGTAAACAGTTTCTATCAAAACAATTTCCAATACATTCATCACTATTATCATGTTGTTGCTGTTTTGCTTTTGTTGTTGGTTCTAGTTTTTTCGCAGAGAGGAGGAGAACAAAATCGGGACAAATCCGATGCTTACGAACCTCCACACATCCAACCGGATCTCCTCAATGGACGTCACGCCGTGAATCAACGTCTGCCGCGTCTCTGCCTTGACCAATCACATAGCCACGACATCTCTGTTCCTCCGAAACCAAACCGCGGCTATCGGATCCAACACCGACTCATACAACTGCAACAACTTCCTCAACATGAATTCAGATTATCATTAAACAACAGTTTTGCCACAATTCCAATCACATTAATCATACAAACTTAAACTTATAATTATTCTTGTTGTGTTATTTTGCAGATACAAAGACGCTTTGAATAGAAGAGGAGACCGATAGTCAGAATCGAGCAACTCGTCACACAAAGAGCAACCACACCAACGCCGGCACCGATCCAACACGGCACAACGCGGTTGTCAAAGAACACAAATTAAAGTAACAAGAGAAACAAGCTTTTGATGCTTCTCGCATGGACTAACTCTCGCACAGAGACCGCAAACCGTAACAACGCGATTCAGCCACTGCCGAAAGAACCTAGATCAGAGCTCGACGAGAACCACCGCCGGTCTCCACACTGCTCTCCGATTTGGCATCCATCATCATCGATTGTCCCTCCCGACCGCGCATCCTGAGGTACATTCTGAAGGATAGAAAAACACTTAGAAAGGGGGGGATTGAATAAGTGTGACTTTAAATCTTGGACGATAAAAATAAATTGCACAATTATTTTTATCCTGGTTCGCTGTTAACGAAGCTACTCCAGTCCACCCCCGCAGAGATGATTTACCTCAACCTGAGGATTTAATCCACTAATCGCACGGATTACAATGGTTTTCCACTTAGTCCACGACTAAGTCTTCTAGAGTATTCTGATCACAACTTGATCACTCCAGGAACAACTGCTTAGACAACTTCTAAGACTTTTCTAGAGTCTACTGATCAACCTGATCACTCTAGTTACAAACTGCTCAGCCAACTGCTAAGACTTCCTAGAGTATACTGATCACACGATCACTCTAGTTCCTTACAACTTAATGTAATCTATTCAAGAGTTTACAAATGCTTCTTAAAAGCTATTATCACAAACTGTGATATTTCTCTTATAGTTTAAGCTTAATCTCACTAAGATATTACAACAGCAATGTAGTGAGTTGATGAAGATTCTGAGCTTTTGATTGAACAGCGTTTCAGCAAGTTTGATATTCACAGAATAGATGTAGAAATTTTGTTAACCTTGCTTCTCATCAGAACTTCATATTTATAGGCGTTGAGAAGATGACCGTTGAGTGCATTTAATGCTTTGCGTGTTCCGTACAGCATTGCATTTAATGTTATACGCTTTTGTCAACTACCTCGAGCCTTGTTCACGCTGTGTCTACTGACGTTGCCTTTAGTAGCTTTAACGTTCCTTTTGTCAGTCAGCGTAGTCTGCCACCTGTACTTCCTTCTGATCTGATGTTTGTGAATACGACGTTTGAATATCATCAGAGTCAAAACAGCTTGGTGCATAGCATCTTCTGATCTTCTGATCTTGAGGTGCTTCTGTTGCGTGATACCATCTTCTGATCTTCAGTGCTTCTGATCTCATGTTCTTCTGATGCTTCCATAGACCCATGTTCTGATTCTGCTTCGACCATCTTCTGATGTCTTGCCAGACCATGTTCTGATGTTGCATGCTGAACCATTTGAGACACAACTTCTGAGCGCTGAATTATGCGTACTCTTTATATATTTCCTGAAAGGGAAATTGCATTGGATTAGAGTACCATATTATCTTAAGCAAAATTCATATTATTGTTATCATCAAAACTAAGATAATTGATAAGAACAAATCTTGTTCTAACAATCTCCCCCTTTTTGATGATGACAAAAACATATATAAATGATATGAATTTGCGATCAGAAAGAGTATACGGCAAAAGACAAATTACACAGCTATAGCATAAGCATATGAATATGTCTCCCCCTGAGATTAACAATCTCCCCCTGAGATAAATAATCTCCCCCTGAAATAAATACTCGAAGAACTTTGATAAAAGACTTCCCTGATTATTTCGGTAGAGACGATCATATAAGCTTCTGCCTTCAGAGAATTCATAGCTTCTGACTTCTGCTTCCATTGGACAGCTTCAGAACTTGAATTTCTTTAGATCCTTAGAACACTCACAGCTTCTGATTCCTGCTTCCATCGTGGACAGCTTCAGAACTTGAATTTCTTTGATCTTCAGAACATTCACAGCTTCTGACTTCTGCTTCCATTCAGGACAGCTTCAGAACTTGAATTTTCTGGATCTTCTAGAACATTCACATCTTCTGATTTCTGCTTCCCTCGGATAGCTTCAGAACTTTGAATGTCTACCAATCATCACTTCATGCTAGATTTGTATCAGAACATTGTTGAATGTACCAGAGCATCATCAGAGCATCTCTACATCCTGAAATGTTACAGAACAAAAACTAAACGACAAAAGTCAGCATGAACGAGTTAGAACATAAAATGTATGTTTGAACACATTATATGTATCAGAGCCATATAGGCTGAAATAATGTATCAGAGCCATAACATTATATGTATCAGAGCGATAGAATTTTGTCAGAACAGGATAGACAATGATATTCAAATTCTATTATCAGTGCTTCTGACCGTGCTTCTGATTCCTGAAGCTTGACAGCACTCAGCTTGCTTCAGTTTCCAAGAGCTTATTCCTTTTACAGAATAACGCTTCTTATGGTTTTGCTTCTAGTGTTTGCTTTGAAGATTCACTTCACTTCTCTGTACCTGCAAAACACTTAAACCATATAGAACTTGCAGTTCTTGTTAGTGAATGTGTGAGAGCCTTTACCCAGCAACTGATAGATTTAATCAAATCATTTATCATTTATCTTCTCCCCCTTTTTGTCATAACATCAAAAAGAATATTTAAAAAAGATTCAGATGTATAAAACGACAAAAGAAAACATTTACTGGAATGTAAATCAAAGGAACTTTTTCATTGATAATCAAAAGATATTACAAAAGGTTCCTATGTTTAACAAGCAGAAGCAACAAGGAAAAGAAAACTACAAAGACCAAATCCTAGGACCCTAGCTAAGACAACGTCTGTGCCAGCATGCCATGAAGGAGTGAAACGCTTCATTGACTGCTTTTCGGGCTTTCAGGCGAGGAGTCAGGGAGACTTGGTTCTGATGCAGATCTTCCACCATCTTTACCAGAGACAGCATTCCCAGCAGGTGAAGATGAAGAGATTTCTTCAGAAGAGACTAAGGGAGAGGAAAGGTTAGATGAAGAGGAAGCTGAGTCTTGAAGGTCGAAAGATGAGGAAGAAGATGGAGATGATGGAGGGCTTTCACCAGGAGGATGAAACACTCGTCTAGAATAATTTCCAGACAACATTGCTTCGAATGGATTCACCTTGAGAGGATCATAGGTGATTTTGATCTTTTTGGGTTTGGAAGGAGATGTTTCAACAACTTTTCTTTTGTTGTTTTGATCATTTTCATTATTTCCTGGGCTTGATGAAGAGTTCATGATGGGTTTGCAAAAAAAATGAACAGGTAGGGTTTGATATGGAAGAGAGAGAGAGAGAGAAAAAAAAAGATAGAGAAAGATGAGAGGGAAAGAGAAGAGTTTGAAGAGTATTTAAAAAGAAATAAAATGAAACGAATGATGACTAGCATTTAATGTTACGTGACGTGAGGAGAGATAATAAAGACAAATGAGGTGACTAGCACAGTTACCTATGGTCGGCGTCCCTTCAACTGCACGCGCGCTTATCCATGAATAGTAACGACATGTTTACCATCCCGAGATAAAACGTTACAGCTGTTTTGCTTTAACAGAGGTTCTGAATCAACTTAGACAATGAAACGTTAGTAATAACCAAATCATAATTTCTAAAAGATTTCAATCAGAACTTCTGACTAAAAAAGAATGTTCCACATTCATTTCAGAAGATACTCATACATGAGAACTTCTCATCTTCTCATTCTGGGCATAAATCCATACTGATGTTCTTCAGAATGAACTTAAACCTATCTTCAGCCAGGGGTTTTGTAAAGATATCAGCCCATTGATGGTCTGTATCAACAAAGTTTAAAGATATAACACCCTTCTGAACATAGTCCCTTATGAAATGATGTTTAATCTCAATATGTTTAGCTTTTGAATGAAGAATAGGATTTTTAGATAAACATATAGCAGAAGTATTATCACAGAATATAGGAATGTTACTCTCAAATATCTGATAATCTTCTAACTGACTCTTCATCCAGAGCATCTGTGTACTACAACCAGCAGCCGCGACATATTCTGCTTCTGTGGTTGATAGAGCAATAGTTGCTTGCTTCTTGCTGTACCAGGAGATCAAATGACTTCCAAGAAATTGGCAACTTCCTGAAGTACTTTTTCTTTCAATTCTGTCTCCAGCATAATCAGCATCGCAGAATCCTACTAAGTTGTATTCTTTAGATTTTCTGTAAACTAAACCAACATTAGTAGTACCTTTCAGATACCTTAGAATTCTCTTAACAGCAGTTAAATGAGATTCTCTAGGATCTGATTGGAATCTAGCACACAAACAAACACTGAACAGAATGTCAGGTCTAGAAGCAGTCAAATATAGAAGAGATCCAATCATACCTCTGTATAACTTCTGATCTACCTTCTTACTTACCTCATCCTTACCTAGGATGCATGTTGGATGCATAGGAGTTTTGGCTTCTTTGCAGTCCAGAAGATTAAACTTCTTCAGAAGTTCCTTCACATACTTGGTTTGGTGAACATATGTTCCTTCTGATGTTTGATTTATTTGTATTCCAAGGAAATACTTGAGTTCTCCCATCATGCTCATTTCAAACTCAGCCTGCATAGACTTAGCAAACTCCTTTCCAAGTGTAGCATTAGATGTTCCAAAAATAATATCATCTACATATATTTGACAGATTAAAATATCCTTTTTAAAGGTTTTACAAAAGAGAGTAGTGTCCACTTTTCCTCTAGTGAAACCATTATCTAGAAGGAAAGAACTTAAGCGTTCATACCAAGCTCTGGGAGCTTGCTTCAATCCATATAATGATTTCTTTAGTTTAAACACATGATTCGGAGACATAGAGTCTTCAAAACCAGGAGGTTGATGGACATAAACTTCTTCATCTATATAACCATTTAAGAAGGCACTCTTAACATCCATCTGATAGAGAGTGATGTTATGTTGAGTGGCAAAAGAAATTAATAGACGAATAGACTCTAACCTGGCTACTGGTGCAAAGGTTTCTGTATAGTCAATCCCTTCTTGCTGACTATAACCCTGAGCCACCAGTCTGGCTTTGTTCCTTACCACTTCACCTTTCTCACTGAGCTTGTTTCTGAAGACCCATTTTGTACCAATTACATTGAATCCATCTGGTCTAGGAACAAGATCCCAAACATCATTCCTTGTAAACTGATTCAGTTCTTCTTGCATAGCAATTATCCAGTCTGGATCTTCTAGAGCATGATCAACAGAAGTTGGCTCGATCAAAGATACAAGACCTAATTGACAGTCTGCATTGTTCCTAAGGAATGCTCTTGTTCTGATCGGATCATCCTTCTTTCCAAGAATGACATCTTCTGAATGACCAGAGATGAGTCTGGATGATCTTCTGACAGATGGTTCTTCAGAAATGCTTAGATTGTCCAGAGAAGCTGATACTTGATCTTCAGGTTCTTTGCTTCTGAGAAGCTCTGCTTCTGATGCGTTGCTTCTTGGCTCAACAACTTCTGATATATCAATATCACAATCTGCAAAATTATCAAACTGCTTTGGTTTTTCAGAACCAAGCTTATCATCAAACCTGATATTGATTGATTCTTCCACAATCAATGTTTCAGTATTGTATACTCTGTAGCCTTTCGAGCGTTCAGAATATCCAAGAAGGAAACATTTTTGAGCTTTGGAATCAAACTTACCAAGATGATCTTTAGTGTTCAGAATAAAACATACACATCCAAAAGGATGGAAATATGAAATGTTGGGCTTTTTATTCTTCCACAATTCATAGGGAGTCTTATTTAGAATAGGTCTGATAGAGATTCTATTCTGAATATAGCATGCAGTGTTTATTGCTTCTGCCCAGAAATGCTTAGCCATATTGGTTTCATTGATCATGGTTCTGGCCATTTCTTGCAGAGTCCTATTCTTTCGTTCTACAACTCCATTTTGCTGTGGAGTTCTAGGACAAGAGAAATCATGGGCAATACCATTTTCTTTGAAGAACTCTTCAAAGGATCTGTTCTCAAATTCACCACCATGATCACTTCTGACCTTTATGATTTTACACTCCTTTTCAGATTGAATCTGAATGCAGAAATCAAAGAACACTGAATGAGTCTCATCCTTGTGTTTCAAGAATTTTACCCATGTCCAGCGGCTATAATCATCTACGATGACTAATCCATATTTCTTTCCTCTGACAGATGCTGTTTTGACTGGGCCAAACAGATCAATGTGCAAGAGTTCTAATGGCCTTGAGGTAGAAACAACATTCTTAGACTTGAATGCAGGTTTGGAGAACTTGCCCTTCTGACATGCTTCACAAAGAGCATCTGATTTGAATTTCAGATTAGGGAGTCCTCTGACAAGATTCAGTTTGTTAATCTGAGAAATCTTTCTCAAACTAGCATGACCTAATCTTCTGTGCCAGACCCACTGCTCTTCAGAAACAGACATAAGACAAGTCACCTTCTGACTCATAAGATCTTGCAGATCTGTCTTATAAATGTTATTCTTCCTCTTGCCTGTAAATAGGATTGAGCCATCCTTCTGATTTACAGCCTTGCAAGACTTTTGACTAAAGATTATATCATAACCATTGTCACTAAATTGACTGATAGATAAGAGGTTATGAGTTAATCCTTCTACAAGAAGTACATTAGAAATGGAGGGAGAGTTACCAGACTTTATAGTTCCAGAGCCAATTATCTTGCCCTTCTGATCTCCTCCAAACTTGACTTCTCCTCCAGACTTAAGCACCAGGTCTTGGAACATAGACCTTCTTCCTGTCATGTGTCGCGAGCATCCAGAGTCCAGGTACCATGACATGTTGTGCTTTGTCCTTCTTGCAGCCAAGGATATCTGCAATAGGAATAATCTTATCCTTAGGTACCCACATTTTCTTGGGTCCTTTCTTGTTAGATTTTCTCAAGTTCTGATTGAACTTGGGTTTAACATTATAAGCAATAGGAGGAACAGCATGATAATTTTTAATGTGAGTTTCATGATATTTCCTAGGTTGTGTCACATGCTTTTTGGTGTGTGTTAAGTGAAAACTTTGAGCATGTGAAGTGTGCCTAATATCATGAGAGTGGCCATACTTGAACTGATCATACAATGGCTTGTATGTGAGTTTCATTTCATCAACAGGTTCAAGTTTGTATGGGGTTTCACCCTCATAACCAATGCCAACTCTTTTGTTTCCAGACACAGCATATATCATAGAAGCTAGCTGACTTCTGCCAATACTTCTAGATAAGAACTTCCTGAAACTTAAATCATATTCTTTCAGAATATGGTTTAGACTAGGAGTGGATTTTTCTGAATTAGAAGGAGATCCAACATCATTGGATAATTTTAAAAGTTTATCTTTCAATTCAGAATTTTCCAATTCAAGCCTCTTTGTTTCAAATTCAAATAGCTTTTTCAGCTTTTTGTATTTAATACAAATCTGAGACTTGGATTCCAGAAGTTCAGTTAATCCGGAAACTAACTCATCTCTAGTAAGTTCAGAAAATACCTCTTCAGAATCTGATTCTGATGTAGATTCTGATCCGTCATCTTCTGTCGCCATCAGCGCACAGTTGGCCTGCTCATCTTCTGAATCACCTTCTGACTCATCCCAGGTTGCCATAAGACCTTTCTTCTTATGAAAATTCTTCTTGGGATTCTCCTTCTGAAGATTTGGACATTCATTCCTGAAGTGTCCTGGTTCATTGCATTCATAGCACATGACCTTCTTCTTGTCAGATCTTCTGTCATCAGAAGATTCTCCATGTTCAAATCTCTTTGAACTTCTGAAGCCTCTGAACTTCCTTTGCTTGCTCTTCCAGAGTTGATTTACCCTTCTGGAAATCATGGACAGTTCATCTTCTTCTTCAGATTCTGATTCTTCAGGATCTTCTTCTTTGGCCTGAAAAGCGTTAGTGCATTTCTTGATATTAGATTTTAATGCAATAGACTTACCTTTCTTTTGAGGCTCATTTGCATCCAGCTCAATTTCATGGCTTCTCAAGGCACTGATCAGCTCTTCCAGAGAAACTTCATTCAGATTCTTTGCAATCTTGAATGCAGTCACCATAGGACCCCATCTTCTGGGTAAGCTTCTGATGATCTTCTTCACATGATCAGCCTTGGTGTATCCTTTGTCAAGAACTCTCAATCCAGCAGTTAGAGTTTGAAATCTCGAAAACATCTTTTCAATGTCTTCATCATCCTCCATCTTGAAGGCTTCATACTTCTGGATTAAGGCAAGAGCTTTTGTCTCCTTGACTTGAGCATTTCCTTCATGAGTCATTTTCAAGGACTCATATATATCATAGGCTGTTTCCCTGTTTGATATTTTCTCATACTCAACATGAGAAATAGCATTCAGCAAAACAGTTCTGCATTTATGATGATTCCTGAAATGCTTCTTTTGATCATCATTCATTTCTTGCCTAGACAGCTTTACGCCACTGGCATTTACTGGATGTTTGTAACCATCCATCAGAAGATCCCATAGATCACCATCTAGACCAAGAAAGTAACTTTCCAGTTTATCTTTCCAGTATTCAAAGTTTTCACCCTCAAATACCGGCGGTCTTGTATAACCATTGTTACCGTTGTATTGCTCAGCAGAGCCAGATGTAGATGCAGGTGGATTTGTCGGAGTTTCACCAGCCATCTTTTAAATGAAGCGTTTTTCTCTTCCTGAATCTTTTCTAAACACGGTTAAGTGCTTGCACCTTAGAACCGGCGCTCTGATGCCAATTGAAGGATAGAAAAACACTTAGAAAGGGGGGATTGAATAAGTGTGACTTTAAATCTTGGACGATAAAAATAAATTGCACAATTATTTTTATCCTGGTTCGCTGTTAACGAAGCTACTCCAGTCCACCCCCGCAGAGATGATTTACCTCAACCTGAGGATTTAATCCACTAATCGCACGGATTACAATGGTTTTCCACTTAGTCCACGACTAAGTCTTCTAGAGTATTCTGATCACAACTTGATCACTCCAGGAACAACTGCTTAGACAACTTCTAAGACTTTTCTAGAGTCTACTGATCAACCTGATCACTCTAGTTACAAACTGCTCAGCCAACTGCTAAGACTTCCTAGAGTATACTGATCACACGATCACTCTAGTTCCTTACAACTTAATGTAATCTATTCAAGAGTTTACAAATGCTTCTTAAAAGCTATTATCACAAACTGTGATATTTCTCTTATAGTTTAAGCTTAATCTCACTAAGATATTACAACAGCAATGTAGTGAGTTGATGAAGATTCTGAGCTTTTGATTGAACAGCGTTTCAGCAAGTTTGATATTCACAGAATAGATGTAGAAATTTTGTTAACCTTGTTTCTCATCAGAACTTCATATTTATAGGCGTTGAGAAGATGACCGTTGAGTGCATTTAATGCTTTGCGTGTTCCGTACAGCATTGCATTTAATGTTATACGCTTTTGTCAACTACCTCGAGCCTTGTTCACGCTGTGTCTACTGACGTTGCCTTTAGTAGCTTTAACGTTCCTTTTGTCAGTCAGCGTAGTCTGCCACCTGTACTTCCTTCTGATCTGATGTTTGTGAATACGACGTTTGAATATCATCAGAGTCAAAACAGCTTGGTGCATAGCATCTTCTGATCTTCTGATCTTGAGGTGCTTCTGTTGCGTGATACCATCTTCTGATCTTCAGTGCTTCTGATCTCATGTTCTTCTGATGCTTCCATAGACCCATGTTCTGATTCTGCTTCGACCATCTTCTGATGTCTTGCCAGACCATGTTCTGATGTTGCATGCTGAACCATTTGAGACACAACTTCTGAGCGCTGAATTATGCGTACTCTTTATATATTTCCTGAAAGGGAAATTGCATTGGATTAGAGTACCATATTATCTTAAGCAAAATTCATATTATTGTTATCATCAAAACTAAGATAATTGATAAGAACAAATCTTGTTCTAACACATTCGAGTTGTTGACCTCCATCGGTCTTCATAGACCTCCACCACGCTGAATCAGGGTTAGCAACATGATTCCTCCCGATCACGCGCCTTCAAAAAAAAATCGAAGCTAAGTATTCGACGCTAAAAATTGAAAATCTATTTTATTTCCTGTTTTTAGGGTTTGTCTTCTTACATGAACATTGCCTACATTCAATTTTTCTGCCTTTGCCTTTTTCAGGGTTACCCCCGAGGCATTCCGCCAACCATATCAGATCAAATTCGAAGCTAAGTGTCTTTTATTATTATTTTATTTAGTAATTTCGTTATTTTTATTTTTATGGTTAATAAAGTTCGCCTTCGAACCGATAATGCACTCACTCTCTGTTTTCTGTCTCTTCTTTTTTTCTTTTCAGGGTTTGTCAAATGCCAAAGCTACGTTGTTGGTAACCCTAAATCTTATTTTATTTTATGGCTTTTATTATTACTTGTGTCAAACCCTATTAAGGGATCCGCTGGTTACAATTTCCCTCCCCCATATTACTGTTTCTTGCCTTATATTATCTGCGTGGTTAGTAAAATAGGGAGTGGCAACCATGAATTGAATTTAGAATCGCTAATTTACAAGATAATATTATTGAATATAATCACATGATTGGTGCACACACGCACGCTTTTGGGTAACCCTCTCTGTTGCCTTGTTGCCTTGTTGCCTGTTGCCTTGTGTTTTTTTGCAAGATAAGCCAAGTCCCTCGAATATGAGGATACCTCAGCCATGTTGCCTCGATAAAAAGGTCACGACCCTAAATGATGCTGCCTTCGATACACAATATGACCTCGACCCTCGGAAGTTGCCTACGGAAAAAGGCTGAGGTATCTTCTGGTTGCCTAACGGAAAAATGGCTTATTCTGATCCTTGCCTTAGACTACCTGCCCTTCTATGGCATGGGACAGTTTTATGGCAAAGGATGCTTCGACGACCCTTCAACTTCCAAACGAAAGGCTTCCTGCCCTCTTATGGCAAGGATAGACCCTTTCATTCTGAAAGGCTAAAAAGAGACCTATCATCTGAGTTTAAGGTAATTGCCCCTAATTGCCTTGCAATGCTCAAACTTTCATTATATTCTTTCTCATAATTTTTCAAAAGGGCTACGCTCATTTACGAGCTAAAGTCCCTATCTCTTTCATCTACATTTTCTAAACAAACGAGCAAGCAAAGCAATTAAGAGCCCATGGAAAACCATGGATGCAAAGGGTGCCTTACACCTTCCCTTTGCATAAATTACCCCCCGAACTTAGATTTCTTAAAAAGGTTTTTTTTCTGTTTCTTTTTGCCTTTCCGAATTTGTTTGGATAAAATAAAAGTCGGTGGCGACTCTTGCTTACCACGACATTCCGATTAATAAAAAAGTCAGTTCACCGTATTACAGAACTGGCGACTCTGCTGGGGATAAATTTCGATAAAAGAGGGGTTACCTTAAAAGTTTAGGATTCACTTAAATGTTTTCTATTGTTTGCTTTGTTTGTTTTATTTTTCAGGGGCGTTTTTGGGAATTAACTGAAGGACGAATCCTACACCCGGATTCAAGTACACTTAAGATTAGGAGTGGCATAGTCATGGCGACCTCTTTCACATATGTGGGAGATGAGTCAATATGAAGTTCACACTTGAGTTAGGACTCCATAGCATATGCACACCTTTCTCAAATGAGGGAGGTCTATGTATGTGTCTGTGGGTGCGCCGGAGCTCAAGGACCTTTAGTTACCCTTAACCCATCCTGGCCTTTAGGAACGTAGTGGGGGGACTACTCTTGACAAATGTTAAGAACTAGTCGCTACCCGATGCTACAATTCAGATAGGTTCTTTCTCAAAGTATCATTGCATGGTGCGAATGCATCATGTCCGAGGGTGCTTTAGAAGGGCTGACAATTCTGGATAACTTGTAGAACCCGTTGCTGAAATCTCCTTATCCATAGAAATACCCTTGGGAAGGACACCTGATCAGACTCCATGCAAGCCTTAAGCCAAAAATTGTGTGACTTGTGTGACTTATTGTGTTTACTACTAACCTTCATTTCCTTGCAGGTTTTGTTAAAAGGACTTGTTTGTCCTTACTATCTCACACTATGCCAAATGAACTTCATTCGCATAACATCATGACATCATGACATCATAAGCATAACATTGATTTAACTAACCCTTTCAAGGATCTTAGGAATTTAGGGCGCACAATTTCAGGTGCTCTTATCAAGGACTGAATTCCTATCAAGGGGCAAGAGGATTTATTTTCCTCTGGCCACATACCTTCCAATTCAGAGACTCGATACCTATCAAGGGGCAAGGGGATTTATTTTCCTCTAGCCATGTACCTTCAAATTCAGAAGTACCCCGAATCAGAGGCGATGACCCACTCGATATGGTGAGCTTGATTCTCAAAGAAGGACGCTCAAGGACGAAAGCCAAGATCTCTCAGACGAAGCGATGACCAGTCATTTCCTAATGTCGCAAACTAAATTTCCTAAAGATCCTTGAAAACATTGCATCTGCATTCATAACATCGCATAGCAGGTTTCTTACAATAGGTCTCTCATCCTTCCTCGCTGTTTATTTCAGCATCATGAATCTCGAGCAATCAGTTAAAAATCTTCAGGCTCAGAACAACCAATTCCAAGAGATGATCTTTAACTTGAACAAGGGGCAAGAAGAATTGAAGGCACTTCTGATCGAGAAGGAGAAGAATCAACATAAGCATTAAGGTGGTCAAGATAATCAGAGATCCAAGCCTAAGCGGTCATTTACTCCATTACATATGCCGCTGTCTCAAGCTCTGCAACAACTACTCAATCAGAACTTGATAACTCTATTGCCTCCATATTCACTTCCTACTAATCCCACTCCTGGGTACAAGTACCATGCAAGATGTGCCTATCATTCAAACAGTCCTGGTCATGATACAGAGGATTGTGGACCGTTGAAGCACATGATCCAAGACCTCATTGATTGCAAGATCATTGACTTCAATTCACCTGAGAAACCTCATATGGCCAATACTGGGTACAATCGGAAAGGTCGCAATGAACCCAACCAATCTGTGGGGACAATTCTGACCTCTACACCAGTTCCACAACAAAGACACGAGTCAGATACACCTAAGCGCCAATTCGCAAAGATCAATATGACTCTGGCCGAAGCGTTGCAACAATTGCTGAAGAAAGGGCTAATTACTTTGAAGGACCCTCCGAGGAATCCTAGTACTTCCTCTTCTCGTTATAATCCTAATGCAAGGTGTGCGTATCACTCTGATAGTCCTGGACATGACACTAATAACTGTTGGACACTGAAGAATAAGATCCAAGACTTAATCGATGACAAGACCATTGACTTCCACTCTCCTGAGAAACCTCATACTGTGTACGACCAGAAAGATCACGATGAACATAACCAATCTATGGGGACAGTTCTGACCACTACACTAGCTCCGCAACAAAGACGCAAGTTAGATACATCTAAACGTCAGTTTACAAAGATCAACATGTCACTGGCTCAGGCATTACAACATTTGCTGAGAGAAAACTTGATTACTTTAAGGGATCCCCCTGTGAAGCCCAACACTTCCGCTCCTAGCTACAAGCCCAATGCGAGGTGCGCATATCACTCCAATAGCCCTGGGCATGATACGAATGATTGTTGGCCCTTGAAGAACAAGATTCAAGACATGATCGATGCTGGTGAAATTGAATTCTGTCATCCCAAGACCCCTGTGGTGATCACCGCTCCTATGCCTAATCACGACAAGACTGATTAATGTCTAAAAGGATGAACCTTTTAGGTCATTAGATTTATTTTCATTTGCAAATTCCATTCTGTTTGTTTAAACATTCAAATCATGATAGACATTATCTGTTTTAATAATAATCATTAGTGTACTGCATATGTTTGTCTTGAATAAATTATTTCGTTATCACTCATTTTAAACTACGTCTTTACTTTGCATATGTTTTGTGATATTCAACTCCAGCTAAGCCGTAAGCCTTTTAAGGGAGGATGACGAAAACGATACCGCAATCCTATACAGTATGCTTTTGAACGGACTATGCTGACGATGTACAGGCATTGTTTCAATTCCTAAACAGTGGAGATATAAGGATGATAATCCCTCGTCAACCCCCTTTGAGCCTAAGGAGTAGAAGTTTTTCTTTCATTAAAACCCTTGATCATAACCTGGGGCAAGGTAGTTCTCAGTTAATTTGACGGTGCATTCTAGTTTGAGAGAATCATTCAGTACACCTTCCAGTAAAGGTTTCAAACACCCGTGTTCATCTACGCACATCAAAGAAGTATCAGAAATGTCAATCAAAAGACAATGACGGTTCATCAATCATCAAACAAGGCAGTCAGTATCTTTCAAAAAGAAAAAACGAAAAAATGAAAAAACATATATACAAAGAAAAGCCTGCTAAGTCAAAAATCAAAAAGAAGACTTAGGCAAAAATCAAGGCATCCCGCTGACTGTAAACTCAAAATAGACAGTTCAGGCAAAAGTTAGGATATCAAAAGATGAAAAAAGAGAAGTCAATAAATTCCTGAACAACAAAATATTATGACTACCAAAAGGAAGAAGTGACTGCCATCTCAAAAGTTCTCTTTACTTGTGAACCATCATCATTGTCAAAGGGGAAAATCCAAAGTCTCTTGAAACCTGAATGCATAAGTTGAATTGACAGAGCTTATGACTGAAGATCATCACGAAGAGGGGTGGGTACAATAAAATTCGAGCCATTATCCTTTGTTTCGTAAACCGTGAACCAAGCCACGTTACAACCCTTAAAAGTCCTAATTGAAGCATGGTTAGTTCGAAAGCATACTGTCACCAAAAGGTATCCCGACTCCTTAAGGTTTACCAAAATGCCGAGTTGATATCACGTTTCTACAAACATCACGTTGTCATAAATATCATGTTTTTACAAATATCATGTTTTTTTACAAACATCACACGTTTACATCTTTGGTTTTAATGTTTTTCAAAAAAAACTCAAGACAAACGTATGCATTGCATCTCATGAATTCATTATTAAACATATTCTGCTACATAATTTCAAATGTTAGCATCAGAAAGAACTTGCACAGGGTACAACTAATGACTAGAAAGTTATCCCGATAGGCAACATCTCCTACATATACAAGGGGCATGACACGTTTCTCCCAATCAATCTGGGGCAATCAAGTCAAGATTCGAAGAATCTCTCAAATGCCAAAAAGTCAAAAGCATACATCCCAAGCGGAAGTCAAACTATTTCCCGGTCAATCTGGGGAAATCAAGTCAAGATTCCGAGAATCTCTCAAAGATGCCAAAAACAATCAGGGGCATGCATCCAAATAAATCTTAAGCTATTTCCAATCAATATGGGGCATTGTCCTGGACCAATGGTTACTAAGGGGCATGTCGCCCATGGTTCATATCTCATAAAGTCCTCGCGAGACGAATCTTTCCAAAGTTCCTACTAACCGGGGCAAATCTATACAAGTCCAGCTTGACATCTTGATCAACATTCAGTGGCGTGCCCTAATTAAAGTCCAGGAACGACAGGTACTATAATACTAGGGGCAACATTCAAGACATCCGCGTCTTCCCACAAAGCTGATTTCGCAAGATCATATCCCCACAGAGTAATCCCTAAGAAGATGTCTTCCAACACTCCTACCCCGACAAAGGCATGGCTCCCCAACATGGTTTCCCTTTATCCCCAATCAGGGAACATCAAGTTACTGATCATCCCTAAGCAGAAATTATAAATCCCCAGCCGAGCATCTTCAAGACGAAATCCAAACTACAAAGACTTGGAGATTTATTTTCTCGACTAAATCATATTTGCATACCATATGACACAAACATATTCATACATCGCATACATCACTATATAACAAATCCATAACATACGAAGTTTCTCATTTATTTTGAGATACTCATCACATAAACGCATGCATCATGACATAAGAAAACTAACCTCTATTTTTCAGGATATTACTATCTCTATCTGCAAGAGTTAAGTCGACACCTTTGACGGTTCCTTAACAATCTATTCTCAATTATTAAGTCGACACCTTTGACGGTTCCTTAATACATCAAGAGTTAAGTCGACACCTTTGACGGTTCCTTAACGACATACTTCAGATATAAGTCGACACCTTTGACGGTTCCTTATACAATCTATCTACATATCTGAGTCGATACCTTTGACGGTGCCTCAATGATATGCTTCAGAGTTAAGTCGATACCTTTGACGGTTCCTTAACAACCCACATCAAGAGTTAAGTCGACACCTTTGACGGTTCCTTAACGACATACCTCAGATATAAGTCGACACCTTTGACGGTTCCTTATACAATCTATCCGCATATCTGAGTCGATACCTTTGACGGTGCCTCAGTGATATGCTTCGAATTTAAGTCCATACCTTTGACGGTTCCTTAAATAATCTACCTTCATATCCGAGTCGATACCTTTGACGGTGCCTCAGTGATATGCTTCGAATTTAAGTCGATACCTTTGACGGTTCCTTAAATAATCCAATTCAGATTTGAGTCGATACCTTTGACGGTGCCTCAGTGATATGCTTCGAATTTAAGTCGATACCTTTGACGGTTCCTTAAATAATCTACCTTCATATCCGAGTCGATACCTTTGACGGTGCCTCAGTGATATGCTTCGAATTTAAGTCGATACCTTTGACGGTTCCTTAAATAATCCAATTCAGATTTGAGTCGATACCTCAGACGGTTCCTCAACATTCAAAGACTAAAAACAGAAACCTCGCAACAATCAATACTCCAACAACTACCAGATGGCATCTACAAGCCCATCTCCGACAAAAGTCCCTCCTTCAGCTAGGGCAAATTTCTTGGTATTCTAGTGTTCAATCATCTTCCACCTTCAGATACCGACTGGCATACAAACCACTCTACATCTTCAGGTTTAAGAAAATTGAACAGGGGCAGCTGTCATACCCCAAAATTTGCCCTCATATATTTACAAATGTCATTTTATTTCGAATAAATGAATTGGCACAGTTGGTAAGAATTTGAGCGTGAAAAGCACAATAACGAGAGGTCCCTGGTTCGAATCTCACTTCTAACATTTTTCCCTTTTATTTAATTCTAACTTTATTTCACTTTTGTTCAAAAAATCACAAAAAAAATGTTTTTATATATTTAAGTATTATTTTCATATTCATTGTTTATTAAAAATACCTTTTTTACTTTATTCATATTTTATTCAAAAATTAAAAAAAAAAGATTAAAAAAAAAAGATTTCTTTGCATTTTAGAATAATATTTATATTTTAGAAAATAATCAATTTAAATTTAAATTTACGAATATTTTATTAATTACTTTGATCCATTTGAATTTTATCTTTCCAATTTTGTTAACCTAATTTTACACTATAAATTGTCACAATTTCTACACTTTTGGGGGGGAGACGAATACGCACAAAGTCTTAACCCTTATTTTTCATTCTCTCACAAACTAACAATCCTAACCTACTTTTCACAGCAACTAACAATTTCCAGGAACCACATCCATGCCATTATCTCCGTAATAATTTATCACCTTGAAGATCATAAATCTGTAAACAGTTTCTATCAAAACAATTTCCAATACATTCATCACTATTATCATGTTGTTGCTGTTTTGCTTTTGTTGTTGGTTCTAGTTTTTTCGCAGAGAGGAGGAGAACAAAATCGGGACAAATCCGATGCTTACGAACCTCCACACATCCAACCGGATCTCCTCAATGGACGTCACGCCGTGAATCAACGTCTGCCGCGTCTCTGCCTTGACCAATCACATAGCCACGACATCTCTGTTCCTCCGAAACCAAACCGCGGCTATCGGATCCAACACCGACTCATACAACTGCAACAACTTCCTCAACATGAATTCAGATTATCATTAAACAACAGTTTTGCCATAATTCCAATCACATTAATCATACAAACTTAAACTTATAATTATTCTTGTTGTGTTATTTTGCAGATACAAAGACGCTTTGAATAGAAGAGGAGACCGATAGTCAGAATCGAGCAACTCGTCACACAAAGACCAACCACACCAACGCCAGCACCGATCCAACACGGCACAACGCGGTTGTCAAAGAACACAAATTAAAGTAACAAGAGAAACAAGCTTTTGATGCTTCTCGCATGGACTAACTCTCGCACAGAGACCGCAAACCGTAACAACGCGATTCAGCCACTGCCGAAAGAACCTAGATCAGAGCTCGACGAGAACCACCGCCGGTCTCCACACTGCTCTCCGATTTGGCATCCATCATCATCGATTGTCCCTCCCGACCGCGCATCCTGAGGTACATTCGAGTTGTTGACCTCCATCGGTCTTCATAGACCTCCACCACGCTGAATCAGGGTTAGCAACATGATTCCTCCCGATCACGCGCCTTCAAAAAAAAATCGAAGCTAAGTATTCGACGCTAAAAATTGAAAATCTATTTTATTTCCTGTTTTTAGGGTTTGTCTTCTTACATGAACATTGCCTACATTCAATTTTTCTGCCTTTGCCTTTTTCAGGGTTACCCCCGAGGCATTCCGCCAACCATATCAGATCAAATTCGAAGCTAAGTGTCTTTTATTATTATTTTATTTAGTAATTTCGTTATTTTTATTTTTATGGTTAATAAAGTTCGCCTTCGAACCGATAATGCACTCACTCTTTTTTTTTTTGTCTCTTCTTTTTTTCTTTTCAGGGTTTGTCAAATGCCAAAGCTACGTTGTTGGTAACCCTAAATCTTATTTTATTTTATGGCTTTTATTATTACTTGTGTCAAACCCTATTAAGGGATCCGCTGGTTACAATTTCCCTCCCCCATATTACTGTTTCTTGCCTTATATTATCTGTGTGGTTAGTAAAATAGGGAGTGGCAACCATGAATTGAATTTAGAATCGCTAATTTACAAGATAATATTATTGAATATAATCACATGATTGGTGCACACACGCACGCTTTTGGGTAACCCTCTCTGTTGCCTTGTTGCCTTGTTGCCTTGTTGCCTGTTGCCTTGTGTCTTTTTGCAAGATAAGCCAAGTCCCTCGAATATGAGGATACCTCAGCCATGTTGCCTCGATAAAAAGGTCACGACCCTAAATGATGCTGCCTTCGATACACAATATGACCTCGACCCTCGGAAGTTGCCTACGGAAAAAGGCTGAGGTATCTTCTGGTTGCCTAACGGAAAAATGGCTTATTCTGATCCTTGCCTTAGACTACCTGCCCTTCTATGGCATGGGACAGTTTTATGGCAAAGGATGCTTCGACGACCCTTCAACCTCCAAACGAAAGGCTTCCTGCCCTCTTATGGCAAGGATAGACCCTTTCATTCTGAAAGGCTAAAAAGAGACCTATCATCTGAGTTTAAGGTAATTGCCCCTAATTGCCTTGCAATGCTCAAACTTTCATTATATTCTTTCTCATAATTTTTCAAAAGGGCTACGCTCATTTACGAGCTAAAGTCCCTATCTCTTTCATCTACATTTTCTAAACAAACGAGCAAGCAAAGCAATTAAGAGCCCATGGAAAACCATGGATGCAAAGGGTGCCTTACACCTTCCCTTTGCATAAATTACCCCCCGAACTTAGATTTCTTAAAAAGGTTTTTTTTTGTTTCTTTTTGCCTTTCCGAATTTGTTTGGATAAAATAAAAGTCGGTGGCTGTTAGGAGTAAATTAATGGTAAATTCATGTGTTAATATAAGTGATTTCTTCTCTAGACCAATGCAAAAATGTGATGAATCCATAGGTTTTTATTAAGAATTGAACTGAATAAGTTTAGTTCGTGCGTAAAGCAAATCGAATCACTTGTGGGTGTTATTGTTGCAGGTTTTGAGCTGAATAAGAACTTAAGAAGAACATGAGGAGGAAAGAAAGCTGGAAGTCTCAAAGGCTGAAGAAAAAGATGGAAAGTACAAAGGGCGCGCCGCGAGAGTTCCTAGGCGCGCCGCGAAAATACTTCTGTTTGAGGGGCGCGCCGCGCCAGCCCGTTGCCGCGCCGCGGCCTCGGCGTTAAAAGCCCAAAACTTCTATTTAAAAGCCCTAGCTTCCAAGAGAAAAAGGACTTTTTTGTGAAAAGCGAAATTAGGAGAGTAATCTGAAGGTGCAGCCACAATCATCAATTGAAGACCCATTCTCTATCAAGCGAAGACATTCCTTTGATGAAGATGAATTCTTCCATTAATCTTTGTGTGTTCTTCATGTCTATGGAGAGCTAAATCCCTCTTGTTGAGTCTAAGGTAGTAGTTAACCTATGAATATACATTACCATTGATTAATTCCTGTGAACAATTGTTTGAATTTATTATCAATAAGAAACCTTGCTTTTAATTTACATCATTGTTGAATCTTTGATCGAAAGAAAGGATTTAACTTTTGCCCTAGGTTACTATATTGATTCAATTGCAATTTGCAGAGATGGAATTGTAATTGGGTTTTCATAATTATCGTTCTTAATTACTATTATCGTTATTGTGATTTGGAGAGATCGAATCTCATACCGGTAAAAGTTATCTAATTTGATTTGCAGACATGGAATCTTATTTGAGGATAAGTGAAGATAATGATTCAAAGGATTGTTCTATTGAGAATTAATTGATAATTGTATAGGATTAGGTTGATGAACCCTAAAGACTCAACATCTTTCTTTAATTGTTAACACAAAGTCTTTTACTTGCTTTTATTTTATTATTTGCTTTTGATATTATTATTAGTATAAAACAAACCAAACCAAATTTCCTAACTCAAAATAAACAACTATAGAACGGCAGTGATATTAACCAATCCCTGTGGATACGATATATTACCGAAAATATTTACCCAAAAATACTTTCAACAAATTGGCGCCGTTGCCGGGGATTGGTGTCAATATTGCATGCATTGCAATAGTTCTTATTTTGAGTTTTAATTTTTATTTTCTCTATTTGGTTGTTTCACGTGTTTGCTAGTTTTGCAGAAGATTGTGTATGCGCAGCAAAGTTTCTAGCGATCAACTTCTTTTTGATCCCGAGATCGAAAGGACCGCTAGGAGGTTAAATAGCAAAGCACGAAAAAGAGCGAACATAGCAAAAGCAAGAGACAACGCAACCGCGACATCGTCACAACAACAACTTGAAACCATTGACGAGTCGCAAGAAGGATTCTTCTTTCACGAACTATTCACGGAGGAAGAACCGGAAGTTTTTATACAACCTACTGTTGGCAACATGGCTGCTAATGGTCCATGTGCTAATAGTCCAAGACTCAATCCTCAGTTCGCGAGAACTGCCGCCAACGGGCGACCGACAGAACTGAAGACCGGTATCATACAATTGATTTGTGCAAGTCCCTTCGCCGGATTGGACCATGAAGACCCGTACACGCATCTTACTCGATTCTATGAGTTAGCGGGTACTACGGGTGTCGCTCAAGCTGATGAGGAAGCATTATTTAAGAGATTGTTCCCACACTCTTTGCTATCTAAGGCAAAGGATTGGTATCTGGATCAACCCGAGGTAGTGATGACAAATTGGAACACATTGGAAGAAAAATTTCTGGAAAGGTTTTACTCTCAAAACCGGTTCTTCGAAGCAAAAACAGCAATAGCAGTATTTTCTCAAGGTAGTAATGAATCGTTGAATGAAGCATGGGAAAGGTATAAAGCTATGTTGAGAAAGTGCAAAGGACACGGTTTTTCAGACGTTGACCAAATCCATATGTTCCGTAACGGTCTCACAGCTACAAACAAGACACTTTTGGACGCCACAGCTGGTGGTTCTCTCATGTCCAAAACACCTGAAGAAGCTACTCAGATAATAGAGCGAATGGCTCTAAATGATCGTCAAGGCAATCATGATCGAACGGTAAGAGATAAGAAACCCGGAATGTTAGAGTTGAACAACAGTGATGCTTTACTTGCTCAGAACAAATTGCTAACTTCACAAGTGGAACTTTTGACACAACAAATGTCTAAATTACCACAACAGATCAAGGAGCTAAACTGGGTATCTAATTCATATCAAGTCGCTAAATGCGAATTGTGCAAGGGAGATCATCAAACAGGATTCTGTCCACCAGTGCAAGAAGAAGAAGTGAACTACATGAACAATAACCAAGGACAAAGGCAGAATCAATATCAGAACCAGCCATACCAACAAGGTTATCCACCAAGATATAACAATCAAGGGTACCAACAAAGGCCACCGAATCAAGGGTATCAACAACAAGCATTCCAGCCATACACTCAACCACCACAACAACAGCAAGGAGGACAATCCAAGTTAGAGGAGACAGTGAATCAGTTCATTCAAACATCAGTAATAAATCAGAAGAACCAGGAAGCTGCAATTAAAAATCTGCAAACTCAAGTGGGGCAAATAACACATCAGCTTACTCTACAGACACAAGGAGCCTTGCCAAACTCAACCGTGAAAAAACCGCAAGACCAAGAGAAAATTAATGCTGTTACAACAAGGAGTCAAAAGGGTTTAGAATCGGAAAAAGAGAAAGAGGAGCTAGGTGACCCTATAGCGATGGAGGTAGATCTGGAAATAAGAGAGAACCTAAAAGAGCCAGAGGTTGTAACACTACCAATGAAACCAGTTGAAGAAAAAAATAAGAAAGATGTTGAACAAGTGATTAAACCACCCCTCCCTTTGCGACTGACAAAGAAGGATTCAAAAGAGAAAGACATTCGGAAGTTTACGTCCTTGTTCAAAAAGTTAGAAGTGAATTTATCTTTCTTTGAAGCACTGGAGCACGTGCCTGTGTATAAGAAATTTATGAAAGAGGTGTCGGCGGAAAAAAGACCACTAGAAAGAGAACCAAGAATTGCAATCGAGAAGTGTAGTATAGTCGCTGCAGCAAGAAAGATCCCAATTAAGAGAAAAGACCCTGGGGCGGTGGCAATACCATGCACTATCAAGAATATATCATTTAAAAAGGTACTTCTCGACTCTGGCTCTAGTGTGAGTTTAATGCCTTTATCCATTTTCAAAAGGCTTGAATTAGACAAGATTAGTGAAAGTAAGTCGCAATTACGGTTCGCCGATCACACTACTAAGAAATCTTATGGAATAGCGGAAGATGTACTAGTAGAAGTTGATAAGTTTGTTTTTCCTGTTGACTTCCACATCATGGACATTCCGGAAGATGAAGAAACTCCGATCCTTCTTGGGAGACCCTTTTTGTCGACAGGACGCTGTAATTTTGACATTGAAAAGGGGACGCTAACGCTAAAATCATTTGATGAAGAAGTAACCTTGAAGATGTTAGGAGTCAAGAAACATAGGTCAGGGGTAAATGAGAAAAATTCAACTGGTATACCGGAAGATGCACAAGAAAGCAAAAAGCTCAAAAACCTCCAAGAAAAAGTCTCTAACATATGTTCTCCAATGAGACCAAATTTTGATGATGTCAAAAGTCCTAAGAGGGCTAAGGAGAGTGATAAGAATGGGGAAGATAAAGTGAAGAGAAAAGCTATCCAGGCTTTTTATCTTCATGAGTTTGTGGGTATGGAAGTACAAAGTAGCGAGTGTTGGAAAAGGAAATACCCTCCATAAAACAAGGGGTAATGGACCGTCGAGCCATGCGACGTTAAACGAAGCACTTTGTGGGAGGTAACCCACACTTCTAATATTTTATTTTTGTCTATTTTATTTCAGGAAATAATAAGGGAACCTTTCTGGTGAGAGCTAGGAAGAAGTAATTGATATTGCAATACCCTCTGTGAGTCAACCATCCCGGGCTTGTTCTGAAACATTGAGGTCAATGTTTAGTTCAAGTTTGGGGGTGGATTTACTCTTTGTTTTTTTATGCTTTTATGTCTGTTATGTACTCCCAGTTAGAGTAAGTAGTCCCGTAACAAAGCGAGAACCTCAAGCGAAGTATCAACAAGGAAGCAACATATATGAAAAGTGGTAGGAAGTGAATGTTCAAAAAATTTTTCACTTTCACTTTCTTTTTTCAATAAGTAACAAAGCAGGTATGAATTTTTGAACTCAAACTCTTAATGTGTGCAATGAAACTTAAGGTGTTAGTAAATACTGTCAGAAGTTCTTTATGGTACATTGTTTGTTGGATCGGCTTAGCCTTAACCATTGTGAGGAAAGCTTTCCATTGTTTACTATATGCAGGAGACCATCAATTATTTTGACTTGTTCGTATCATGCTAAACCGGTTGTTGCATCGTCTGTGGAAATCTGTGGAAGTGATTTAGGCAATTGTTTGAATTTGAGAGTTCTTTGAGCCGACTCCACCGTAAAAATTATCTTCTTCTGTGAGAGTGTGATCCTTTGCTAACCATTCTTTGAGCCTGAGGTCAAGGTAAGTATCATAATATGCACCAAGGAAATACCTGGTGAGTTTGATCTCAATAAAAAGTTTTGTTTTGGACCATCAACCATAAAATTTGGTGATGTGTTTTCTCTTTGACCTTTTTAGAAAGTAGGGGAGCATTCATATAATCTGAATACAGGTTGATCTCCAAGTTGGGGAGAGTCACATTCAAAAGAAGAGTAAGTACTTATGGTAATCGGTGAAAGATAAAAGAAGTCGTAGCTTGAAAAAAAAAAAAAAGAGAAGTAACAACGTTAGAATATAACGGTTGCTGAAAAAAAAAAGTGAAAAAGAAAAACCAAGCTACGAATGAAAAAAGATGGACAGGTAAAGGAAGTAGAGTTTTAGAGAAAAAGAAATAAGTTATGAATTGGATGCTTCCCTATATTAGGAACAACCCTTGATTATCTTCTTTTCTTTGAATCTAAACCACATTACAACCATAGAAAGACCTTCTGATTCTCAGATTCCACAAGACTTGATGCGAGCAATTTGGTGAACGTATGATATGGATCTTTGTTGATTTAATTGTTTGGATGAGTGTTTAACCCCTCTTTTATTCATCATACTTTTTGATGAGAGTGATTAGTGCTGATTCAATTACAATTGTGTAGTGTTTTGAACTTCTGGAGGTAATTTGCTTTCAACGTTTGTTTCAAGTGTATAGTCTGAGTTTGCAGGTAGAAGAGGAGTATTTGACTTAGTTACTGGATTGAACCACTTGAGAAAAACTTTTTGAAAAACTCGTTGCTTGATTGTCGGTAAACTTTGCTGGAGGTAAGTAATTTTGTTTAGGGACAAACAAAACTCTAAGTTGGGGAGAGTTTGTTAGGAGTAAATTAATGGTAAATTCATGTGTTAATATAAGTGATTTCTTCTCTAGACCAATGCAAAAATGTGATGAATCCATAGGTTTTTATTAAGAATTGAACTGAATAAGTTTAGTTCGTGCGTAAAGCAAATCGAATCACTTGTGGGTGTTATTGTTGCAGGTTTTGAGCTGAATAAGAACTTAAGAAGAACATGAGGAGGAAAGAAAGCTGGAAGTCTCAAAGGCTGAAGAAAAAGATGGAAAGTACAAAGGGCGCGCCGCGAGAGTTCCTAGGCGCGCCGCGAAAATACTTCTGTTTGAGGGGCGCGCCGCGCCAGCCCGTTGCCGCGCCGCGGCCTCGGCGTTAAAAGCCCAAAACTTCTATTTAAAAGCCCTAGCTTCCAAGAGAAAAAGGACTTTTTTGTGAAAAGCGAAATTAGGAGAGTAATCTGAAGGTGCAGCCACAATCATCAATTGAAGACCCATTCTCTATCAAGCGAAGACATTCCTTTGATGAAGATGAATTCTTCCATTAATCTTTGTGTGTTCTTCATGTCTATGGAGAGCTAAATCCCTCTTGTTGAGTCTAAGGTAGTAGTTAACCTATGAATATACATTACCATTGATTAATTCCTGTGAACAATTGTTTGAATTTATTATCAATAAGAAACCTTGCTTTTAATTTACATCATTGTTGAATCTTTGATCGAAAGAAAGGATTTAACTTTTGCCCTAGGTTACTATATTGATTCAATTGCAATTTGCAGAGATGGAATTGTAATTGGGTTTTCATAATTATCGTTCTTAATTACTATTATCGTTATTGTGATTTGGAGAGATCGAATCTCATACCGGTAAAAGTTATCTAATTTGATTTGCAGACATGGAATCTTATTTGAGGATAAGTGAAGATAATGATTCAAAGGATTGTTCTATTGAGAATTAATTGATAATTGTATAGGATTAGGTTGATGAACCCTAAAGACTCAACATCTTTCTTTAATTGTTAACACAAAGTCTTTTACTTGCTTTTATTTTATTATTTGCTTTTGATATTATTATTAGTATAAAACAAACCAAACCAAATTTCCTAACTCAAAATAAACAACTATAGAACGGCAGTGATATTAACCAATCCCTGTGGATACGATATATTACCGAAAATATTTACCCAAAAATACTTTCAACAGTGGCGACTCTTGCTTACCGCGACATTCCGATTAATAAAAAAGTCAGTTCACCGTATTACACTTTGGCATGTGAGAGACCTTGGGATTCATTTGAGGCCCCAGAGATTCGAAATCCTTTGATAAAATGCAAACCCTATTCCTGAGCAGGAGAGAATGATTTGCAAGAACCCTTGGACCTCGAGTCATTGAAGATGCAAAGAGGAGGGCAAATTTTGGGGTATGACAGCTGCCCCTGTTCAATCTTCTTAAACCTGGAGAGTCGGATAGGCACGTCTGCCTATCGCGATCTAAAGCTAGAAGATGATTGGACATTGAAATGCCCTGAAATTTGCACGGGAAGAAATTGGGTAGGAGCCGGGCTTAAAGATGTCACCCGAGGTGAATACCATTTTTTAGAGTGTGACGCAAACGCCTTTTAGAAGGTACCGGGTGATTTTGATTGTAGCACGACCTAAAAAGGCAACCCGAGTTTGATGCAATGTTATGATGCATGTAATGTATGATGCAGTGAGCATCTCAAAATAAATGAGAGCAATGTGTGTATATGCATTATGTATGAATGAGATATGTTAGTTTAATGATGCATGACTATTAACTATGTTAGTTGAAGTATGTTAGTAATTCTGAAAAGAAGGATAGAACCTTTGCGCGTTATTGATGATGTTTTGAAAGATATCACTGCCGAGGGACTAACGTGATAAGAAACCCGATTGAGAAACCCTTTTGTAGATCCTCGTTGTAAAATCCTTTGTAAAACCCTGTTTGCCTGGAAAAGCTCCTAGAAAGGATGGAATATGTCTTAAAGAAGACTGCCTGGAAAGACTCCTGTACCAATAGGGTCATTTGCGAGGGTTATCGCAAACTTCACCTGCACCATTTAGGATAATTTGCTATGCTTATAGCAACTTCACCTGCACCATTTAGGATAATTTGCTATGCTTATAGCAAACTCACCTGCACCTTTTAGGATAATTTGCTATGCTTATAGCAACTTCACCTGCACCATTTAGGATAATTTGCTATGCTTATAGCAAACTCACCTGCACCATTTAGGATAATTTGCTATGCTTATAGCAACTTCACCTGCACCATTTAGGATAATTTGCTATGCTTATAGCAAAATCACCTGCACCATTTAGGATATTTTTCTATTCTTATAGCAAACTCACCTGCACCATTTAGGATAATTTGCTATACTTATAGCAAACTCACCTGCACCATTTGGATCATTTGCCCTGGCTCGGACAAATTTCACCTACACCATCAATCAGGTGATTGGAAAGAATATCTCAGTAAGGTTACTGGCATCGGTAAGGTTACCGGAAAACATCAATCAGGTGATTGGAAAGAACATCTCAGTAAGGTTACTGGCATCGGTAAGGTTACCAGAAAGCATCAATCAGGTGATTGGAAAGAACATCTCAGTAAGGTTACTGGCATCGGTAAGGTTACCGGAAAGCATCAATCAGGCGATTGGGAAGAATATCTCAGTAAGGTTACTGGCATCGGTAAGGTTACCGGAAAACATCAATCAGGTGATTGGAAATAAGCCAACAGTAAGGTTACTGTCATCGGTAAGATTACCGGGAAGCAGGTGGACAATGTAGCTTAGCACCAGAGTTTTTTGATGTATGGGATAATGCTTATGCCTATGCATATGTTGATTGATGTAATGAGTGGAACGAAGTAATGTCTTCTATAAGACTACCTGAAAAGGTTTCCGGAATGAATATAAACATTTGCCTTAAAGAAGACTACCTGAAAAGGTTCTTAGCAAAGGACAATGAATTTCTTAGAAAAGGCTACCTAGAAAGGTTCTTAAAATGGAATGTCTTAAAGAAGATTACCTAAAAAGGTTCTTGGAAATGGCTATGATTGTTTTAGAGAAGACTACCTGAAAAGGTTCTTAGAAAGGATCGTGAGATTTGTCTTAAAGAAGACTACCTGAAAAGGTTTTTTAGCAACGAATGAGGAATGTCTTAAAGAAGACTACCTGTAGAGGTTGAAAGATGTCTTGAAAGACTTTCTAAAGAGGTTCTCGGAAAGGACGACAATGTCTTAGAAAAGACTACCTAAAAAAGGTTCTTAGAAAAATAATGTCTTAAAGAAGACTACCTGAAGAGGTGTGGTGTGATGTATCAACCAATATATGCAATGCATGATTTATATGTATTTGCATGATGCTCCAATGATAGGTTGTTGATAACCAAAGCGTATATAGCACGTTGGAGTTGTAGGTTTGTTTGATCAGGTGGGGTGTGATGCTAGCGCGATTTCCCAATACCTGCTTTTGAACTTTGAAGATCGTAGTTAGGAGAAAGATTTATTCGAGGTTGTAAAGTGTGAGAACGCCTTTCCCTTATGCTGTGCGCCTTGCCCCAGTTTGGGCTTTTGATTTACTCCACGTCTTTTAACCTTTTGAGGTTCTCCACACCTTTAACCTTTGGAGATTCTCCACACCTTATGGATTCGATATCCAATGCCCTAATGTTTAGTGGAGAAAAGGTGCCTATGATTTCCAAGCCGTGAAGGAAGTACCCCGAGAAATAACCTTGTCGTATGCTTCGACGTTTAGATTAGAGGGTGTACCCTTGATCTCGAGGATATGGAGGGCTATCCATAGTGTTCTATCCTTTTGAATTTGAATTCTTCCCATGTTTGACATGCCCCTGATTGTTATTTCTTCGAGATGTGCCCCAGGTCGATTGAACCTTAGGAAGAATGCCCCTAATAAATAGAATGTTTGATTGCATGCCCCTATGATCCTTGAAATTTTGCCCCTGTTTAGGAGAACCCCCTAGATGTGGTTCCCCCATTCCAGAGTCTTTATCAGGAATGATCGCCTTTGGTTAAACCAATTTTGAGATCGCCTTGAGTGCTAAGTGTTTGTTCGTAGATGACGTTGTACCCTTCGAGAAGTAACTCCAGTGCAACATGTATGCAAGTTTTGGAATCGAAGTCCGTTATGAATTAGGACTGGATGATTTGGAATGAATGCTTGAAGAAGCGTAGTGGTTAGGGATAGTTTTAACAAACCTAGGAGTCAGTATAACAAAATCTTGCTTAATATGCTTTCATGGTTAACCTTGCTTCAATTAGGACTTTTAAATGTTGTAATTTGGCCTGGTTCACGGTTTTAAGAAACAACGGATACAAGGCTTGAAATTTATTTAACCCACCCCTTTCTCCTTGATGTTCTCCAGATCCTAAAAATTCGCCTAATCCAATGGATGTACTTTGTTTGCAAGAGAATCGTTTCAGTTTTGATGTTGAGCAGAAGCCGTAGTAGAGATCCAAGCATCAATGAAAATGTTGTGAAGATCCAAGCATTGATGTGAAGCTTTGATGGTTTAGTAGTCACAAGATTATCCTTTGTATTTCGCCTTTGTTTTTATCCCTTATTTTTGCATGAATCAATTCCCTTGAATTTGATCCATCGGGATGCCCTAAATTTTTCCTAAGTCATTTTATTTTCTTTCATGGAATTTTCATTTTGACTTAGCGGGCGTTTTCCTCCTTTTTTGAATGCTCCTTTTGATCTTTGTATTTTGAATATTGTGACTGCCATGACTTTGATTTGCAAGCTTCGTCTTTGATACGTCCTCGATCTTGAATGATATATTGAGGAAGAAGATGTTGTGAATGTTACCTCCGTTGTTTCCTCAATCTTGGATGAATGCGAGGAAGAAGATATGATTGAACCTTTGCTTTGCTTGATCCTTAGGCTTGAACCTTACTTAGGTTGACTGATTCTCTTGACAACCAAAGTACCCCATTGAATTAATTGAAGTTTACCCATGCCCCTGGTTAAAATCAAGGTTTATTTAAAAAGTAGAAACAAGCTCCAACTTCTGGCTCGAGGGGGTGACGAGGGATTAACATACTTATTTCTCCACTGTTTGGGAATTGAAACAATGCGTGTACATCCTCGGCTCGGTCTTACCTAGAAAGCATATGTTTAGCTGGACTTAGTTATTTGTATTCGTCATTCTCCCTTAAGTTTGTTAATAAATCCTAACCGTGAAATTGGGAATGGCACAAAAGTGCGTGAGTGGAAACTCGTAGCAGTAAGTGAATGAATTGACTCCAAAACTTGCGTGGTCATCCCATTAGAATTGCTAATCCGAAGGTACAACTTTTATCCTGAGTGACACTTAGCGATCGTAGGGGTTGAAATTTTGACATGATAAACACCTATTAGTCCTAGGGACAATCTCCTTTGTAAATCCATTGGTCTTGTTTTACTCTTTAGCTCTTTAGACTTGTAGAAGTAAGGGCAACCTCGAATTTTCCTTGGGCACGTCAAACCTGTCGGAAATAATTGTAAGCGGTGGGTTTTCGTCGTATCGGAACTTCATGAGTTTCCTTTGACTGAACCTCTTTTGCTTTTCCTAAGGATAGTATCACACCGTTCGTAACCTTCAGGGTTTGTAGATTGATAAAGAGAATTTATGACCCTTTCGCCCCTTGGTATGGAATTAACATATATTGCCTTCCCTCCATCGTAGTTATGCATTGCCCTAGTTGGACTAATCCATGCCCCAGGTTATCGTAGAGCGTCCTCGTAAATTTTGCTTTGTTCTAAGATGAACCCCCTTTTGATTAGATACCCCTTGAGTGTATCTATGAGGGAACTCTTTTGTTGAACTAATCCTTGCTCGATGACAACCTTCGTTGTATTTACAATCCTGTTATGACAAGGCATGGACATGCGGATGGCATGGTGAAAGACATCCTTTTTTCCTTGTAAGACCATGTTCGTTCTCAGTAATTTATCCTCCTTTCTCCATAGTTGATGATCCTCTCTATTTTTCTTTGCGAGTCTCAGGAAATCGGCTAGCACGGTAAGGGTGGATGCGGGCGAAGATGCAAATGTAAAAGTCAATGTAAATGTATGAATGCATGAAAATGCAAATGCACGCGTGTGCGAGAGACTCCTTGTATTATAACTCCGTGTATGCAATGCAGACGTGTGTCGTATGATCTTAGGGATAGCCTTAGAGGCGACATTAGACCCTAGTGAAATCCTTGGAAGAAAGATGTTAGGACACGCCGATAGAAACCCCTTAGATTTGGGAATATGCAGAAGGTAGCAGCTGGGGACCGTTCAAGACAGTCGTCAAATTCCATGCCCATCGAGAGGCCAATCGACGTGCACCAATGAAGTTGTCCCTCGTGGGAAGGTTCTCTATACGAAACACAACCTATATAAGGACGATATCGGATGAAGTGAAATCCTACAGGCTAGGGATTGAAGACGCATGAATGGAAATCCAAACCCTACAAGTTAGAGGGTTCGCGGGAATAAGCACGGGATGACCGTTCAAGACAGTCACTAGATCTCATGGCCATCGAGAGGCCAATTGACGTATGCTAATGAAGTTGTCCTTCGGGGAAGGACGCGTCGTTGTGAAAACATATGGATGTAAAAGAAAATCCCTATAGGCTAGGGAGTACGTAGGAGTAAGCATTGGGTGACCGTTCAAGATAGTCACCGAATCGCATGGCCATCGAGAGGCCAATTGACGTATGCTAACAAAGATGTCCTTCGTATGAAGGACACGTTTTTAGAAATATAATCCCTATAGGCTAGGGAACGCGTAGATGTAAGCACATGGTGACTGTTCAAGACAGTCACTAGGTCGCATGGCCATCGAGAGGCCAATTGACGTGCGTAAACGTAGATGTCCTTCATGGGAAGGACATGCAGTTGTAAGAATACAAAGATATGAAAAGAAAATCCCTACAGGCTAGGGAGTGCGTAGATACAGGCGCGGAGTGACTGTTCATGACAGTCACCAAGTCTCATGTCCATCGACAGGCCAATCAACATGCATGAATGGAGGTGTCCTTCGTGGTAAGGACATGGTCTTAAAAATGGGGTCCCTGCAGGCCAGGGAACGCATAGGTATACCTGCAAAAATTAATCGCAGGACATTCACAGTATATAAATTGCATACATAATAAGCACGTAAGCACATAAGCCCTAGGTTCATAGGTTCGATGTAACGGCTTAGGGTGCCTACCCTTCCCATTGGTATGTTCTAGAAGGTCTCATGGGGTCGTTCGTAGCCGCCGAGACTTTTTGTCTCTTTGGATTTTGGAACAACTCATTGGTCCATGAGGTTCGAATTTTAGGGGTTGGTTCCCAGAGAGATCAGCTAAATACCCAGTCCAGCCCTCAACAAGGTCGAGCCTCGTATCAGACCTTTCTGAATATTTAACCCACTCTGAGTGGAATTATAATAAGACTCGTAGGCGATGTAATTCCCCTCTGGTCATTATTATAATTCCCATGCTTAGGCTTAACAGCAATCACATATAAAACCCAACAGTGCAAATTATAACAATTAAGCATTTTATACAGATATGACAAATAAACATTTAATGAAAACAATAAATAAATAAATAAAGAATTAAGTATTTATTATTAAAAAAATAAACCTTCCCCCAAACCCTAAAAATGGCAAATTGCCAAACCCTAATCGCTCGCCAAAAACCTAAGTAATTTGCCAAACCTAAACCCTCTCAAGCCTTAGGAGCATAATAATTCACCATTGATGATTTTCCCCAGCAGAGTCGCCAGCTGTAGCAACCTGCCCTAAAAATAGACTTTTAGAGTCGCCACCTATTCTGAAGGGCGAATAGGAAACCCTACGCAGTTTAGAGATCGGGGTAAGTTATTATAATCAGGTCGAGGGAAGGTGTTAGGCACCCTCAACCCTTTCCTATTGGCTTTGAATCTAGGGTAACAGTTTTATGGCTAAAATATTGAGGTTTAATAGCTAAGAAAGTGAATAGGGGAAAAATTGAGATTTTAGGGAGGGGGACTCGCCTTGGTTATCCAAGTGCCTACGTATCTCCTTAGGGAGAATCAGAGTCAACGTAGTTCGGGCACAGGGTTGTACGCCTGTTGAAAGAGTATTGTGGTGTACTTTTCGTTTGTATCGTATCCACAGGGATTATTGCGATATCACCGCCGTTCTATAGCCTATTTTGTCGTGAGTTAATGTTACTTTAAGTTTGGGTTTGCAAAAGATCATTCAACACTTTTAGTAGCAAAGAGTAAAGTAATGAAAGTTCTAAGTTAAAGAAAATGTATCAAGATTCGATTTCATCGACCTAAATTTGTATGTCTCCTTATAAATATACGTATATGAACATGGTAACGATCAACATAATTACGTATCGACGCCTATATCATCCGTGTCCGCAATGATATAGTTAGATTTACCGTATTGTTTAACCGACGATTTCTCCATCCTTTAAACAATACAAATAACGTTTTAAAACCGATACTAAGTAAACATCAAACGCTAAATCCATGTCTGCAATTTATAGTTTGATAGATGATAAAGTTAGATCTAGATACAAATATTGATGTCTCAAACACTTATACCAAAGAAAATCTTTACTTAACAAACTAAACCATCTATATTGATCATCACATGTTCATACATAATATATTCACAAGAAAACATACAAAAAGCTAGGAAGATTACATCTTATCTTGATACAAAAGAGATTTAGTTATCCATGAGAATGGTAGCTTGCTCAAGAAGTAAAGGATGAAGATCAACAAGCATCAAAGGCGATTAATCGACGATCAAGGCTTCTAATCTTCAACTCTTAGTTTGCTACAGTGTTTAGGGTTTATGAGCTCTTAAGAATGTCAAGTCCTTCCAAAAATCAGAATTACTCTTTATATAGTAAAACAGTTTTCTGTCCAGGGCGCGTCGCGCCCTCCAGCGCGCTTCGCGCCATTACACTTAAGAAATATAAACCGCCAATGCGCGCGACGCGCGCAACTCTCTGCTTTGAAGCTCCAAAATATCTTGCCCAGGGCGCGACGCGCCCACATCTCCGCGCGACGCGCGCATACTTCTGCCCAGCACTCTCTTATCAAGGTCAAAACAAGCTCCAAACTTCTCAAAAATGGCTAAAACCTACAAAATCACAACTAAAACACATATTATCATTAAAAGAAAGCTTAAAATTATAAACTATAAATACTTATCTAAAACTTCAGGGAATTGTAGAATATACGATAAAAAACGGTCGAAAGGTGCCATTAATTAAACTAAATATTAACACAATTTGGCACCTAACAACTCTCCCCAACTTAAACTCTTGTTTGTCCTCAAACAAAACAATGATAAATTACCGGGAACACAAAATTTCACAAATGAAACAACCAGGCAGAAACAAGAACAATTGAGTGGTTCAAATTCCCACAGTACACAAAGATCAATCCTTACCAGTTTTCATCAAAGTACCATGATAACAATGCTAATCCTATATACAAATTTTATGTCAAAAATTCCACAAGCAAAAGAAGTTCAAGAATGAATCACACCTACGCACTTCTCTATTGAGAGAACAAAAATGGAGGATCCTAACACTCACCAGTCAATGACGCAAACCTACCGAATTAATTATGAACTCATCTAAGCACAGAATAAATAAAAAGTATATAAGCATGAATCACTAAGGACTTTCGGGTTGTAGCTTGGTTTGGTTAACAACGAAATGTCATGTCTCACGGCCATTGAATCGAAAGGGTCAATACCTAAGAGAGCATTTAAATACACTTACATCCACACCTCTTTATCAACAGATCATACAACATTATTGCTCAAGAGTTCACCTTTTTATTTTAAAGGAACTAGCTATATACAAAGCTTCTTTTTTTTTTTTCTTTTTTTTTTCTCTTGAGCAATCAGTTATTTACTTCTCATTACCAATACAACCAAAATTTTTTTTATTCTCCCCAACTTGAATATTACAACCACATAATCACGAATGCTCTCTATTCTAAGGCGAAAAGGAATCATTCCTAACCACAATTAATGGTGCTCTTCAAGGTTGAAAGAAAATCATCAAGATTCAGATAAAAAATCGGCAAATATAGACAAGGAATTGATACCGATTGAATCTTGGCAAAAACGGCTCAAAATGGTTATCAAATGCACACACACTCACCGGGTAGGTTATATATGGTAGAGAAGTTATACTCGTAATGCAGAACAAAACGCCTTGATCACTTTCATGCTTAACACAATTTAATAATAAATGCAAGATTAATCATAATAAAAACGAGTTAAAACGCACATTGCTGGTATCCAGCACAATTTATTATATATCTACACAGTGGAAAGTCTCCTCACAACTACAGCTAGGCTAAAATGATTCACAATTGAACTAATTTTATCAACAGAAATTAATGACAACTAATTTGTACAATTTAAAAGCATCAGAATCAACGGTACTTGATAAACAAAACGATAAAGGATGTACCTTGCACGTACAGTTTTCAACTTATATCATCACCACTCAAATTGCGTTGCATCACCTAAATTCATCGTGACACAAAAATTCATGTTCCAACTAATTAATCATCAGGACAACTTATCAAAATTAATTATATCTTAAATATAAATACTAAAAAAAATAAATGCGATAAATAAAGTAAACTGAACTTATATATATAAGAAGAAACCACACCAAACCGGTGTTAACTATCCAAAGGCTTAAACCTAGCCTTTCAAAGTACCTTATCCAACAGGATGGAACAAAATTAAAAACAAAGTAAAAATTGTTCTAACATAAAACTAAAAACAATAAAAATAACAATAAAGCAGTAAAGCAAAACTACTCCTCATCAGAAGTATCCTCATCATCATCAGCCATCCCCTCCTCAGGATCTGGCCTGCCCTCAGGCCATGAAGCATAAGCAGATAAATCATCCCTGGAACCAACAGGCTGCTGCAGAGAAAGCTGCCGGATATAATCCTGCAAAAACATAAACGCTCTCTGATGCGCCATATGCATCTGATAGTTCCAATCACTTGCATCACCATACTGAGGACCAGCAGGCGGTGCAGCAGCAACCGGAACAGCTTGAGAAGCATCAGGAAGGTCAGGTGCATTAGCAGCAGCACCAAAAGGACGACCTCCAGGCAAACAGTACCTGTTAGCAAAAATATCATCTATAACACCATCCATGGGAATCATACCACCAGATGGAAACCGGACACCAGCCTTCCTGCATAAACCCATAATTAATCCAGGAAAAATCAACCTACATTTGACCCCATCACCATGAAGAGTCCCATTCAGGGCGACTCTTTTCAGCTCATTCGCCACAATCCTAGACACATCAATGTTATCACCATTCAAAATACCCTGAACCAAACCTGCAGTATCAATGGTGAGGGAGGAAGTGTGACTCCGTGGCCTAATGTTGTAAAGGACCACCGAAGTCACCAACTGAGCCTCCTCCGTCAACTGACTACGAGTAAAAGTCTTTGGCAGCCCAGCTTTAGTCAGAGTATAGGTGAAACCAGCTCTGCAAATCCTCTCCCTAATACTCTCCACGTCCCAGTTTCCTCTATTCAACCTGGGATGGTACTCACACTCTTCTACCAAAGCAAGAGGGTTATCCAGAAAATCAAAAATTGCTTCTTTGCTAAAGTCAATGGTCTTACCTCTCACCCACGTTCTAAACGGGTAAGCTTCAGTACCTAACCAACTGCTCGGAGGCAAGGCATTTGCATAGAATTCTCTGACA
Organism: Vicia villosa; assembly: GCF_029867415.1. Lineage (NCBI taxonomy): Eukaryota > Viridiplantae > Streptophyta > Magnoliopsida > Fabales > Fabaceae > Vicia > Vicia villosa. Next base: position 123,108,491 of record NC_081180.1, on the reverse strand, counting down.
ATCTCCACCTGATAGAATTTTGGTGGAGTGAACAACTTGTCCCAGCATGTTTCAGACAAAGCAGTCCACGCCCTTTGGAAGTGGCCGTGGTCAATAGGAACCACAGTGCGTTCACTCCACACAACTCGGCTTTCGAGCTCATGGTACCTCGCCTCTTGCTCCGGACCTTGAAACTTCGTCCGATCAAACCTGCCAGATTGTGAGGAAGATCCCTCACCAGAACCAGTCTTCTTTCTCTTTAAAAAGGGTGCCATTCCTGCACAATTTCAAATCAAACAAAACACACACAAATTGAAACAAAGTTAGCATAACCTCTATTTTAATAGCCTACATCAATCCACATTCATCATCAATCACAAAACAGACCCTATACAACTTCACAGAATGCATAAAAAAAATTTAAAGTTTAACCCAGGGCGCGACGCGCGCTGAACAGGGCGCGACGCGCGCTCTGCGAAACCCAGAAAATTTCTTCAGAAATCTGCAAAACAGAAGAGGAGAACAAGTTTCTCCTCCCTTCTAAAGGTTCCAGCACACAATATATACATCAATAACATGTTTTCTACCCTAGTTTTTCAAAATCTATAAAAAAATCCTAAATCTAAAAACCTAAACATCTAAAACTATATTAATGGAAATAGAAGAGAAGAACAAGCATACCTTTGATGATGATGACAATGGAGCAACGAAAACAGTGAGGAAATGCACAAGAAGTTAAGAGCAAGTGTGTGTTTGTTCTTTTTCTTTTCTTGGAACAAAAAGGAGAAAGGGCAAGAATGGAGGCAAAACCTCCAAAAACCCTAAATCTCAATTCTGAAAATGAACCGGGTCGGGCCCAGCATGGGTGGGCCCAAATCAAAATTATTTTTTTTTTCAAAAATATACACAGCGCGCGACGCGCGAAGAATCGGCGCGACGCGCCCTCATCTTTGCCTGGAAGGGGTCCTTGAGTTCACATAGCGCGCGACGTGCGCATATGGGTGCGACACGCGCTACACCAGAAACAGCAGAAAAACTGCATTGTTTCAGCACGCCCAAAAATACCGGTAGATCGTTTCTGGCTCGACGACAACTCAAAAATCCCACCTGCACAAATAACACAAATACAAGTGAATATATACAACTTGGGGTGCCTCCCAAGAGCGCTTTGTTTAACGTCGGTCAGCTCGACGGTCAAAGGCAATCAAGGATCGTCAAACGATAAAACACAAGTTTCACGATTAAAATCGCTTCCTCGATAAACCTTCAACCTCTGACCATTAACTACCCACTCTTGGTTTGATTTTTGGTCCTCTATCACAATAGCCCCTTGGCTTCTCACTTCTTTGACCAAAAACGGTCCGGACCACTTCGACTTCAACTTTCCCGGAAAAAGTCTTAACCGGGAATTGAAGAGTAAAACTAATTGCCCTACCTTAAAGGCCTTCATTCTAACCTTACTATCATGATAGAATTTGGTCTTTTCCTTGTAAATTGAATTAGACTTATAGGCATGCAATCTCATCTCTTCCAACTCATTTAATTGGATTTTTCTTCTCTCTCCACACAACTTGTGGTCAAAATTCAAAAGCTTCAAGGCCCAATATGCCTTATGTTCTATTTCTACGGGAAGGTGGCAACTTTTCCCATACACCATTTGGAATGGTGTAAGACCGATCGGTGCTTTGAAAGCGGTTCGATACGCCCACAAGGTTTCATCTAATTTCATTGACCAATCCTTCCTAGAGCTAGACACAGTTTTCTCAAGAATCCTCTTAATCTCTCTATTGGTCCTCTCAACTTGCCCATTAGTTTGTGGGTGATATGGAGTAGCTACCTTGTGTTTTACTCCATATTGCTCCAACACTTTTTCAAGCGGGGCATTACAGAAATGAGATCCACCATCACTAATTATCACTCTTGGCGAGCCAAACCGCGAAAATATATTTTTCTTCAGAAATTTGATCACGGTCTTACCATCCGCTTTGGGTGAAGCAATCGCTTCCACCCATTTAGACACATAATCCACAGCTACCAAGATGTATTCATTTGACATTGAGGAAGGGAATGGTCCGACAAAGTCAATGCCCCAACAATCAAATACCTCTACTTCTACAATACTTTGGAGGGGCATTTCCTCTCTTTTCCCAATTCCACCAGTTCTTTGACAACTGTCGCATGAGGCAACATGGTGGTAAGCATCTTTGAACAAAGTAGGCCACCAAAATCCCGATTGAAGGACTTTTGTGGCCGTACGCAAACCATTGAAATGACCACCATAAGGCGAATTGTGGCAATGCCACAAAATGCTTTTTGTTTCGTCATCCGCGACACATCTTCTCAAAAGATTGTCACTACTCAACTTAAACAAGTGAGGCTCATCCCAAACATAAAAATTTGCATCGTTCAAAAACTTTTTTCTTTGATTCCAAGTTAGATCCTCTGGTATCCAGCCAGATGCTTTGTGGTTAGCCATATCTGCGAACCAGGGTCTAACTTCTTGTACCATGTACAGTTTTTCATCTGGGAATTCTTCCCTCACCTCTTTTTCATTGTTTGTCACCTCGGTATTCACTAACCGAGACAAATGATCCGCAATCAAATTTTCGGTACCTTTCTTATCTCTCACTTCAAGATCAAATTCTTGAAGCAAAAGAATCCACCGAATAAGCCTCTGTTTTGAATCAGGCTTGGTGAGAAGATATTTGATTGCGGCATGATCTGTATAACACACCACTTTAGAACCAATGAGGTAAGAACGAAACTTTTCCAATGCAAATACAATTGCGAGCAATTCTTTTTCGGTAGTGGCATAGTTAACCTGTGCCTCATTTAAAACTTTGCTCGCATAATGTATAGCATGGAATTGTTTGTTCTTCCTTTGGCCTAAAACCGCACCAACCGCATAGTCACTAGCATCGCACATGAGTTCAAACTCAAGCGACCAATTAGGAGCGACAATTATGGGTGTGGTGGTCAAATTTTCTTTAAGTTCTAGGAAAGCTTTTAGACATGATTCATCAAAATTAAATTCCATACCTTTGTTGAGCAAATTACTCAAAGGCTTTGCGACCTTGGAGAAATCCTTGATGAATCTTCTATAGAACCCAGCATGTCCCAAAAAGCTCCTTATGCCTTTCACATTCACCGGAGGGGGAAGCTTTTCAATAACCTCGATTTTTGCCGGATCGACCTCAAGCCCCTTTGAAGATACCTTGTGGCCAAGAACAATCCCATCCGTTACCATGAAAGTGCATTTCTCCCAGTTGAGAACCAAATTTGTTTCAATACATCTTTCCATCACCACATCAAGGTTTTTCAAGCACAAGTCAAATGACGACCCGTACACAGAAAAATCATCCATGAACACCTCGATGCTTTTCTCGATCAAATATGAGAAGATAGCTTGCATGCACCTTTGAAATGTTGCGGGAGCATTACATAGTCCAAATGGCATTCTTCGGTATGCGAAAACGCCAAAAGGACATGTAAAAGCAGTTTTCTCGTGGTCCGCCGGATTCACTGATATTTGATTGTATCCCGAATAACCATCCAAGAAACAATAGAAATTTCTTCCGGCTAACCTCTCTAACACTTGATCCATAAAAGGTAATGGAAAATGATCTTTTCTTGTTGCTTGGTTCAACCTCCTATAATCAATACACATACGCCACCCGGTCACCGCTCTCGAAGGAATCAACTCGTTCTTCTCATTTCTCACTACCGTCAACCCACCCTTCTTAGGAACAACATGCACCGGGCTCACCCATTCGCTATCGGAGATGGGATAAATCATCCCCGCCTCTAATAACTTCACAACCTCTTTTCTAACAACTTCTTTCATGGTTGGATTCAATCGCCTTTGAGGTAGTGCTATGGGCCGAAAATCATCTTCTAACATAATCTTATGCATACAATAGGCCGGACTAATACCCTTCAAGTCGGATAAAACCCATCCTAATGCTTCTTGATTCTTTATCAATACTTCTTTCAATCGATGCTCTTCCTTGTTAGACAAACCACTATTAATGATAACCGGCTTAGTAGAATTGTCACCGAGAAACACGTATTTCAAGTGAGACGGTAACACATTCAACTCCACCTTTTGCTCTTCAACTTTAGGTTCATCCTTCAACTCTTCAATTTGAGTTTCAAATGGATTCATCTCATCACAAGCCTCTAAATTTCTCAAGCAATCTTCAATTTCCTTCTCTTGATCTTTGGTGAGAACTTCAAGAGCTTCCATTAAAGTCTTCTCAAGAGGATTCGACAAGTGCATTTGATTCTCCACTTTCATAATAGCCCTTTCGGTAGCATCGATTCTAAAACAATCATCCTCATCACTCGGATGCTTGATGGCTTCAAAGAGATCAAGACATAATTCTTCATCTTGGTACCTTAATTTCATTAAGCCATCATCAATATCTATCATCATTCGGGCCGTCTTCATAAAAGGCCTTCCTAAGATCAATGGAATCTCAGGATCTTCTTCCATGTCTATGACAATAAAATCAACAGGATACCAAAATTTGTCAACCTTGACAAGCAAGTCTTCCGCAACTCCATGAGGATGAGCTGTGGATTTATCCGCTAATGATAACGTCATTCTTGTCGGCTTCAAATCGTTGATTCCTAATCTTCTCACCATAGACAATGGGATCAAATTAATGCTAGATCCGGTATCTACCAAACCTTTGCCTATGTGAACATTTCCAATAGACACCGGTAAGGTTACCCGCCCAGGATCATTTGATTTTATCGGAGTAGTGCGTTGAATTAACGCATTACAACAAGAGCTCACCGTTACTACCTCCGGATCCAAGAATCTTCTCTTCTTAGTGATGATGTCTTTGATGAATTTTGCATACATCGGCATTTGCTCTAATGCCTCGGAAAAGGGAACATTGATTTGTAACTTGCTAAAGATGTCCAAGAACCGAGCATAGTGCTTTGCATCTTCTTTCTTTGACGGACCGGGAGGGTAAGGTAATTTCTTCACTTGTATAGAATCATCCACCTTCTTCTTTCCCTTCTCACTCACACTCAATTTTTTCTCTCTTTTTCTACAACTTTCTCAAGAGTTTCTTTTTCCACTAATTCTTTCTCTTTCTCATTTTCAACTAAATCACCCTCAACATTTTTTTCTACTTCAATCACCCTATCTTTTTCACTCTCAACAATTTCCTCCTCAACTATCTCTCCTACACCCATATCAATATTTCTACCGCTACGAGTTAGAATTGACTTACAATGCTCACGAGGATTTTCTTGTGTAGTAGCCGGAAAAGGACCTTTGTTTTGATCGGCAAGTTGCTTTGACAATTGCCCGACTTGAGTTTCAAGATTCTTTATGGCGGCATCCGTACTCTTTTGGCTTGCAATTTGCAATTGCATGAATTGGCTAAGAGTGTCCTCTATTGAAAGCTTTGATTGTTGAGGTTGTTGGTTGTAACCACCTTGATAAGGATTTTGACGATTCGATGGACCCGCTTCCGGCCTCCATCCTTGTTGATAACCTTGATTACCTCTTTGTTGGTAACCTTGGTTATTGTTGTAAGGTTGTTGTTGTTGTTGTCTCCCACCATAAACTTGATTAGGATTAGACACATAATTCACCTCTTCACCCGGTGGAGGACAAAAACCTGTTTGATGGTCACCCCTACACAATTCACAACACATCACATGTTGATTTTTAGAAGGGCTCCCATTTATCTCTTTGATTTGTTGAGGGAGTTTTGACATTTGCTGAGTGAGCAATTCTACTTGTTGTGTCAATAACTTGTTTTGAGCAAGTATTGCATCACTAGTATTCAATTCAAGAACTCCCGGTTTTCTTTGCGATGCACTACGGTTGTGTTGCCCTTGATGATCATTCAAAGCCATCCTATCAATGATAGCAATTGCTTCTGCCGCAGTTTTTGACATCAACGAACCACCCGCGGTAGCATCTAAAAGAGTTTTTGGTTGAGGTTGGAGTCCATTTCTAAAGATATGGATTTGAGACAATTCATCAAACCCATGACCTTTGCATTTTCTAACCATGGACTTGAACCTCTCCCATGCTTCATTGAGAGATTCATTCGAACCTTGAGAGAACACCGCAATAGAAGTTTTCGCTTCCATGAACCTATTGTGAGGAAAAAACCGATCCAATAACTTCTCTTCTAACTCGTTCCAATTTATCATGACATTATTTGGTTGATCAAGGTACCATTCCTTAGCTTTTCCAATTAAGGAATGAGGAAAGAGTCTTCTGAACACCTGTTCTTCTTGGTCTTCCGGAGCACCAATTGTTCCGGCGATCTCGTAGAACTTTGTTAGATGAGTAAATGGATCCTCGTGATCTGCCCCTGTGAACGGATTTTGGTATAATAATTGAAGTAACCCCGTCTTCATTTCGGATTTTCTTCCATTGGCCTGATCACGAGCAAATTGTGCATTGAGACGAGGGCTGTTAACACATGGCCCTTGAGGTGGAGGATCCGCAGCCATTTCTTCCTCAACCAAGTTTTCAACCGGAGTTGAAGAAGAAGATGCTTCTTGTTGTTGTCTTCTTTCCCTAGCTAGTTGTCTCCTCCTACGAGTTATGCTATTCTCTCTACGAGCAGTCCTCTCAATCTCAGGATCAAAAAGGAGTTGATCTGCAGGTATACGTCCTCGCATAAACTGTAATCTGAAAAACTAACCAAGCAAATTAACAAACACAAGGAAAATAAATTTAGAAACAAGATATTAATTATAAGACTCAATACAAAACAAACTATCGCAATGCTTGCAATATCTAAACAACAATCCCCGGCAACGGCGCCATTTTGTTGAAAGAGTATTGTGGTGTACTTTTCGTTTGTATCGTATCCACAGGGATTATTGCGATATCACCGCCGTTCTATAGCCTATTTTGTCGTGAGTTAATGTTACTTTAAGTTTGGGTTTGCAAAAGATCATTCAACACTTTTAGTAGCAAAGAGTAAAGTAATGAAAGTTCTAAGTTAAAGAAAATGTATCAAGATTCGATTTCATCGACCTAAATTTGTATGTCTCCTTATAAATATACGTATATGAACATGGTAACGATCAACATAATTACGTATTGACGCCTATATCATCCGTGTCCGCAATGATATAGTTAGATTTACCGTATTGTTTAACCGACGATTTCTCCATCCTTTAAACAATACAAATAACGTTTTAAAACCGATACTAAGTAAACATCAAACGCTAAATCCATGTCTGCAATTTATAGTTTGATAGATGATAAAGTTAGATCTAGATACAAATATTGATGTCTCAAACACTTATACCAAAGAAAATCTTTACTTAACAAACTAAACCATCTATATTGATCATCACATGTTCATACATAATATATTCACAAGAAAACATACAAAAAGCTAGGAAGATTACATCTTATCTTGATACAAAAGAGATTTAGCTATCCATGAGAATGGTAGCTTGCTCAAGAAGTAAAGGATGAAGATCAACAAGCATCAAAGGTGATTAATCGACGATCAAGGCTTCTAATCTTCAACTCTTAGTTTGCTACAGTGTTTAGGGTTTATGAGCTCTTAAGAATGTCAAGTCCTTCCAAAAATCAGAATTACTCTTTATATAGTAAAACAGTTTTCTGTCCAGGGCGCGTCGCGCCCTCCAGCGCGCTTCGCGCCATTACACTTAAGAAATATAAACCGCCAATGCGCGCGACGCGCGCAACTCTCTGCTTTGAAGCTCCAAAATATCTTGCCCAGGGCGCGACGCGCCCACATCTCCGCGCGACGCGCGCATACTTCTGCCCAGCACTCTCTTATCAAGGTCAAAACAAGCTCCAAACTTCTCAAAAATGGCTAAAACCTACAAAATCACAACTAAAACACATATTATCATTAAAAGAAAGCTTAAAATTATAAACTATAAATAATTATCTAAAACTTCAGGGAATTGTACGAATATACGATAAAAAACGGTCGAAAGGTGCCATTAATTAAACTAAATATTAACACAATTTGGCACCTAACAACGCCTTAGAATTGAATTTGATTATGGAGGTGTTTGAAGTTGTTTTGAAGTTGTTTTGAAATGCGAAGTTCGAAGGTATTTTGAATTACCTTATCGTAGTTGTGAACATCACAGTGTTTGAAAGGATGTAAATCCGTAGTATCGTGGTTTAGTGTTTTAGATGTGGTTTTGGGCGTACAACCCTGCTTTAATATGGCACTGTTAGATGCGGTGATCAATAAATTTGATCAGTATAGCTAACAGATTAATGAGCATTGCTGGTTACTCAGATCGATAGATTGATCGTCACGGGCAGCAAATTGAATGTGTTTTAGATTTATAATTTTTTTTATCTCTCGTCTAATGCGACTAATAGATTTAGTCGGGTTGAGGAGAGAATTGATTAAAGAATTAATTAAATTATTATTAACAAATTAAATTAATCAAAATTATTTCTCGCCTACTGCGACTAATAGGTATAGTCGGTTCGGGGAGAAAATTAATATTAAGATTAATGTTTTGCCAAACGGTAATGGGATCGGGCAAACCCTAATATTGTAACTTTAATAGGGTTTTTATTGTGATTTTTTTATGGTTAAAACCAATTAAATAAATTAATCGAGATACTCGAATAATCGGGGAAAATATTATAAACCTAACCCTAATCCTAATTTATTCTAATCCTAATCAAAATAAACTAATAGAAGCAAATATATTAATCTAAATAAATCTAAATAAATAGATATTAAATAAATAAATATATTACAAAAGAACCTGGAAATTATCCTGTGTGGCTGCCCCTTGAAGGTCTATGGTGTGCTGCAGATGGCGTGGGCGTTAGATCTGACTTGAAGGAGATCCAATGGTGTTGAGCGAGAGTGCATCATAAGCCAACAAAGATGCGTGGCACTGGATCCATGAATTTTTATTTCATACAAAAATAAGGTCGGGAGTGGGGATCGAACCCCTCCCCTTATCATTGAAAGCCTTAGGACGCGTTGCTCTTCCACTAGAGCACTTTGATTCGCTGTTTGAACTCTACAACATAAACAACATATACACACGCATGATTGTAATTAAAAAAAACACAAAAACGCGCCAGCTGAGCAAGATGGTTCTTCTTCCTCGTGGAATAAAACGCAGACTGTGGCAAAGTCTTCTTTGCGTGACCGTAGACCCTGCCAGCCGAAGCTCATGCAACACACAAGATGCATTCATAAAAATCACCATGGATCGACTGAAAAATGTCCTACGAATGCGAATACGCCCTTGGTTTTATCCAATTTCACCTGCAACTCTAGATCCTAAAACACAGCTTTGAAAACCTATTAATGGTGAATTGCAATTTCTGTACCGAAACTCAAAGTAAATGTATCAGACACACTCCATACATCACCATGAATTAGAATATGCAACCAAAATCTATTAATCACGCGTGAATGAACAAGAACGAAATCAAAGAAAAAATAGGTGGAACCGTGGCTATGGTGGACTCGACTCAGGATGCTCTGGGCCTTGGTGATGACTCCAGTAGTTTCAGAAAACGTCCAGGAACATAAATTGATCTTCAAGTCTTCTTGAATGTGGCTGCAAATAGGAATTCACATTTGGTTGTTTTCTCCCAATTTTGAGTTTGGTATGCATTTTTTAAGGCTGCCATCTTCTTTTTGCAGATTTTCGGCCCAGCCCCCTCTGCCTTGTACATGTTATAGTTATATATTATTAACAATTAGGTCAAACAAATTAGATACAATCTCATTGATTTCGGATATCATCACTTGATTGCAAATCAAATATAAACTTTCCAACCTTAGTTTCTTATTTTAATCAAGCGAATCCTTTCCTTCCAATTTCTCACGCCTCCTTGATATTCCAAAATTGAGTCTTTTGGGTTTCTTTTTTTTTAGAAAATGCTTTGTTTAATTTAATCCATTTATTATATTTAAACGATTTATTTAATATTTAGGTGAATATAATTCAAATAAATATAAATAAAGCCCTAAAATAAATTGGTGGATTAAAGGTTGCTCTTGGTGTCATGGGCTTGTTTTATGTCCAAATGATAGGCTCATTTAGTCACAAAACCTCCAAATTACTCAAATTAACCCTTGTATTTTCTCACAAATTTTGCTAACTTCAATAAGTCTTAACTTTCCCAATATTCGTCCAATGGAGACGTTCCAGGACTTTTTGGAAAGCTTAAAGAGTCCTCTAAACACTCTTTTTGGTTTCATCTCCATTGAAGCTTACGGGCTTTTGAGAAGGATGACCTCTTAATGATCCTTTTGAAGAACTTGTAATACATTGGATCATATCTTTTTAATGAAGCATTTGTGGCTTTGGCATGTGAGAGACATTGGGATTCATTTGAGGCCCCAGAGATTCGAAATCCTTCGATAAAATGCAAACCCTATTTCTGAGCAGGAGAGAATGATTTGCAAGAACCCTTGGACCTCGAGTCATTGAAGATGCAAAGAGGAGGGCAAATTTTGGGGTATGACACCACCACGATCTGAGTCATATCTTAGGGGTATGAACGTGGATCCTCTCTCCTTGACCGAGGAATGATCATCTGTAATGCGGAGCACCGTACAAATACGAAGGCATGGCTACATCTCACTAGATAAGGGCAAAATGCAAGCAATCAAAACGATAAAGGAAACAAGGTATCTAAAAATACAAAAAAAAACCAAATGTAACATTGTGTATGCAGGTACTTGATAGATACATCAGAAAATAGTTATAGGATTCGGAAAGAAGCACGAAAATTAAGAAGCTCTGTAGTAAGAGACTCCAATTGATACAAGACACTTTGGAAAACATGCTTTTTCAAGAGGCCATTATTAGGGAATTCTTGGAACTGAACATCTACCGTATCCCGTTGAACCCTAAGAATTTATTCTCCTTTTTCCAAGATTTCCTCCCATACGATCATGTCTTTTACAGTACCCCAGACCACAAGAGATGTAATCTCCACTTTGAGCTCACTCTGGTAGATAACATCCTCTATCTTCTTAAGCTGGTCCTCGAGATCCTCTACCTGCTCAACTAATTCACCCAGGGACCCATAGAGACGTCTTTATTTAGAGATAATGGAAACTCGCTCCATGCGACCCCACATCTCCAAAGAATCCTTTTCAAGACCCCCTTCTTTGCCCCAACAAAGTCATAATGGGTCCTTAACGATTTCACCTCTTACGACAAAACCAAATGCGCTAGAAACTCTTCAAGATCAACAACTAACTGGCTAAGGAGTGGAACTACTCTCATCACATATGCGAATATCTCCTTTACCAAATCACGCCGGCCAGAAGGAAAGGCAAGCAAAAAGAAGCACCTTCCACCCCTCTAGCATCATTAACCACATAGTCAACTTTCACTTGTTTCAGCTTCTTTACCCAATCTTTACTGGGAGCAGCAACATCGATCCTGGCATGTTTCTTCTTGTACCGACATTTTGAAGGAGTTAGAATATGCGGAGGAACCATGGGCTCTAATGTAATGCTATTCGTAGAGATGAGAATTTTCTTTTACTTATATGGAAAAGAAAAGAAACTAAAAGGGTGAAGACTAAACTAATCCATATACCTTCGGAAAAAAGAAATAAAACAACTTACCAAGTACCTATTTTCGTCCCTCTGTAGAATTAGCTTTCGCCACTTCTTTACCGGGTATCAAATCCTCAAAGAACGAGAGCAGAATCACTTTCATGTCCTTATCAACATCATTAAGAGCTTCAGAAGGGACCCAATAGTTTTTGGCGCCTTAAGAGAAATGATCTGAAGACCAAAATATCTGCCGCCGGTCCGTGCACTCAGTTTGTCCAGCAAGAGTAAAAGAAACACCACAAAATTCCTCACGGGAAAGATAAGAAAGAAACTTATCTAGAAATTAATTGGGTTTAAATTACTTTAAGATGTAAATGTAAACCTTGAAGATCGGGTTTTTTCGCACGACAAAGAGAAACAAGCGCGTAACAACATCACATTCGAAACGGGACATACTTCAAAAAGGTTAAAAAAGAGATCTCGAGAAGTTGAACCTGCATTTCCATGGTATTCATACCAGCACTGGAATACTCAAACGAAACCCCAGACACAAGGGTGGAGTTGCAAAGGGGGAATGCAAAGATGTTCCAAAACCTTCTTCTTGAAAGCGGTTAGTGGATGACGAACACCCAATTATCAAAAAATTCAGGAGTAAAAAGGGATAAATGAACCTTTAAACTTGTAAAATATCCTTTTCTCAGTCGGAATCCATTCAATGCCCCAATCAGAGGGAACCCCTATTTCTAAAGGGTCAGACGATATTTCTCCCCCTTTTACAATTGGAGGTTTATGGACTAAATACTCTAGTTCGACCCAAGAGTAATCTTCCATTATGATCACCGCCATCAAACCAAGAGATAAAATGAAGGCATATGTTCACAAAACAGAGCAAAGTGATATGATGAAAATAGACGAGTATGTGATAACAGCGAGAAAAAAGAAATTGAAGAACATCGCCTAAACTCTTGTAGGAGAGGGCAAAACAAAGATCAATGGTTCCGATCTGTAATACGGTGAACTGACTTTATTTGAAATGTGCGGATAGCAAGAGTCGCCACCGACTTTTATTTTATCCAATAAGAAAGGCTAAAAGAACAGGAAAAGACCTTTAAAAAAGATTTTGAGTTCGGGGGGTAGGTTATACAAAGGGAAGGTGTAAGGCACCCTTTACATCCATGGTTATCCATGGGCTCTTAATTGCTTAGCTCACTTATTTGTTTTGAAAAGTTTGAAGTGTCGTGTGTGAATAGTAAAAGGATTTGAATAAGGACTTTAGCTTGTAAATAAGCGTAGCCTTTTGGAAATCGTTTTGAAAAGGAGGTGTGAAAAGAATTTGATTTTGATTCGAATGGAGCAAGCAATTAAGAACTACCTACCCTAAGATCGTCTTTTTTGTTCTTTAAGTCTTTCGGGCGAAAGGATCTATCCATACCATGAGAGGGCAGAAAGTCTTTCAATTGGATGTTGAAGGGTCATCGAGTTATCGTTCGCCATAAGACTGTCCCTTGCCATAAAGAGGGCAGGTAGTCTAAGGGAAGGATATAATAGTCATTAATCTTTTTAGACATCATGCAAGGATACCTTAGCAATTGGGACAATTATTCTTTATAAGGCAACCTCGAGGGAGTTTCGATAACTTTGAAGGCGACAGGCGACATTGCTTTAGGTATCCTCGGAATCGAGGGACTTGACTATTTAGTATACTTAGAGGCAACAAGGCAACAATATAAGGCAACAGGCAACAAGAAGGGTTACCCTAAAGGTGTGTGGGTACACAATCATGTGGTTAACTTTGATGACATTTATCTTGTAATTAGTTATCCTAATTCCGTTCAAGGCTTGCACTCCCTAAGATTACTAACCACGCAGTTTAAAATTGCAGAAATTAAAGGGAAGAAAAATAAAAGTCCTACGCTATTACAATAAACACCTGCGGGGAAGGGGAAATAAAGCAGAAAATAAGAGAGAACAATAATTAGTTTTAAAATCTTTATCTTGAGCCTTGATCTCCCTCGAACCTTCGATTGAATCTGAACATCTGAGAATCAAACAGAAAATAATAGAGATGAGTGTATGTGGAATTCCTTGACATCGAAAATAAATCTTAATTTCACCTATAAGGCAAAAATGAAAATAAAATTAAAATAAGAAAAGGATTAGAACTTAGCTTTTCGATTTGACGGCGCGTAACCGGAGGATACTGGGGTAACCCTGAAAATTTGCACAAAAGAAAAGAATTCTTAGTGTATGAGTGATCTACAAACCTTAATTGATCAAAGATCTATAAACCCTAAAAAGAAAACTTATTGTGACCTAAAGGATTTATAAGGCTTAAAAGCGTTAGTGGATAACACCTACCAACAGCCGTGATTAGCGATCATGATAAAATCAAGGTCTTAAGGCATAAAAACATTTAATTAGCCCAAAAATAATTATTAACTAAAAACCTTAACTAAATTATTATTGTAAGAAATTTTGATATTACGAGGAAAAATCGAGTTTTCGATTAAAATATAAATAATTATAAAAAAAAAACCTTATTAAAAAAACGTTTAGAAAAGATAATAATAATAAATAATAAAAAAGGAATAAAATAAAAGAAAGAAAATAACAATAAAATAAAAAAGAAGAAAAGAATTAAAAAAAAAGAAGTAAAAGTATCTTAGCTCTGATTTGGTGTGATTGATCATTGAGGGAGTATGATGGACCTTGCCGCCTGGTTCCTTAGATCTGGATCGCTGGGGCTTTGACGACGATGGACGGAGGGTGTATCATGGTCATGCATATGAGGAGTGCACTGAATCTACAAACAGCTCAAGACATTTAGGTGATAAAATTAAATTTGTGTTCCCAGGGATCGAACCCTGGACCTTTTACTCACTTAAACTCCCCTGTCACCAACTTGGCTGCACACTGAATTCGTTACGAAAATAGAAAACAATTAACAAATACTCCCTCTGGTCCCATTTATAAGAAAAGATTCTTTTTTTAGATACATTGAATAAATAATGTATCTAGACAACATATTGTCCAGATACATTATTTATTCAATGTATCTAAAAATGAAATCTTTTCTTATAAATGGGACCGAAGGTAGTATTTAGAACAGTAGTAAATTGAAATTCAAAATGCATAGTCAAAGTGGTGGACCCCAATACGCGAGCGGACCAATAGCACGCAGAGAGAGGGTTTTTAACTCGTTTGACTGGCCAATGAGAGTAGAGAGGACTTTTTGACTTTTGACCATACACTGGGGCTACGACACGCGCGTTCCACCCTTGCCTCCAAGTCAACGACGCCTATCTGCGACGGCGCCGATCACCATCTCCGGTGACTTCAAACTGCAAACCTGCGAAACCACAAGAATAAAGGCCAAAAGGATACCTTACCCCCCTTAAACCGGTGGCTGCGAATCCAATGGTGGATTCCGTTTAACCTGATTCGACCTGCATAGTGAGATATGAATGAAACAATACAATACGGCATAGCAATGGTGGAACACGATTTCCACGTGAAACCTATGAGTCAACCGCCCATATACGGTTATGAAGGTCCCATGATTCCATTGAGTCCAACGTTTTGGATTTTTATGCGTTGCATCATTGAAAACGAACAAGCACCCGGATTATGCCCTAACAATGGTGTTTCATGATTCATGCGCTAAAGCTTTGAACTAACTGTCCAGATACCTTCTAAAACATGCCAGGAACTCAAGCAAACCATTAGATTCAATTAAAACACATGAAATTGTAAAAAACGAAAATCAAGTATGCATGATATTGTATGAATATAATGGAATCGTTTTACACGTCATGGGACCTCACCAATGATCCATTCTTGCCCTAAAATACCTGGAGAGGAGATTAGAATGCTTGTTTGGTCTTGAATAGAGCTGGAAATAGGAAGTCGATGGTGCCACCTTAGTGTGAAAATTTTGGAATGTAAACCCAAGCTTTGTGACTGCCAAAACGTTCCCCAATGCTTTGTGAATTCTGTGCTTATATAGATGAAGAGAATTAGGGCAATAAAATTGGAGAGAATCCAAGATATTCAATCAAGAATATTTGATTGAAAATCTTATGTAAAAGCTTATATTTTAGGCTCAATCTCACCCAATTAACCCTAGCACTAAATTTGCATGATATATTTGACATTTGGATCACTTGATATGGCCATAAAATAAATCTCATGATTAAATTTAATTATTTCATATTTTATTTGATTTGTTAATATTTAAAATGAATCAAATTCACATAAATAAAAATAAATGTCATAAAAATGAAATAATTGTCTTAAGTATGTTTATTTAGCCCATGGGTATGTTTGGAGTCCATATCTTAGGCCCACTGATTTAAAAACTCAAAATTCTTCATTTTGCTCCATGTGCATTTCTCAAAAATCGCCCAACTTGCGCAAGCCATAACTCGTTCAATACTTGTCGTATGAAGATGTTCTAGCACTTTTTGGAAAGCCCAGGATGTCCTCTACAATCCACTTCGGAACATATTTTGCTTTTGGAGATTTTCTCTTGATGATATTGCTCCTGACAAAAACAGCTTTTTGCGATCTTCTAGAAGGACCTGTAATGTTTTGGCCTATATCTCTCAAATGAAGCATTTTTAGACTTGTCATGTGAGAGACAAAGTTGTAGAGAATTAAATTTCCTTCAAACTGAGCTTTGGATGGAAAATTTATGATGTTCCATGTGGAAGTTATGGCTGGTCAAAGTTGGGTTGACTTTCTCCTTAAAAACCCTAATTTAGAAACTCAGGTTCTTGATGATTTTGGAGCCTTTCCTTGATGAATCATGATCAATCCTTGATCAAATGATGAATGATAC
The DNA here is from genome assembly GCF_029867415.1 of Vicia villosa. NCBI lineage: Eukaryota > Viridiplantae > Streptophyta > Magnoliopsida > Fabales > Fabaceae > Vicia > Vicia villosa. Next base: position 123,092,132 of record NC_081180.1, on the reverse strand, counting down.
TTCAAAATAAGGATGTTGACCAAAAATCAGGAATTTTGACTGTACTTTGACCACAGTTGACTTTTAGGTCAAACTAGTCGACTGTTGACTATTTGAGCTTTTGTCTAGGCAATCTTGTGAATCAGAGTTTGAATCTTGGCATGAGGACCCTTTTGAGCATATGAGAGATCATGGAGTCCACTTGAGGTATCAGAAGTTGATTTCTCTTTGAGAAGATCAAAACCCTAGTTCAAAGGCATTCGTTTAGGAGGTAGGTAGCTTTGAGCAATTGGAGATCTTTGAGCATTTGAAAGTCAGATGGACTGAAATATGATTAAATATAATGGGCAAATTTTGGGGTATGACACGATCAAATAACAAAGGGAAAATCTGAGGATAACTAGCGTCTTGTCCCATCATTCCGCACGGGGGAAGAAAATACTTGAGTACCTTAGATAGGATAATCAATTCCTAATATGCATACCTAGGGTGAGTTGTTAGAAATTAAAGGTGACAATGAACTGGTGACAAGAAAACGTTAAATGCGCTTATCCTTAATCGTTTCTACAACGCACTCCAAGCATTTCAATTTTAAAAGAAACTGAGATAAGTCTTCAATATAGCCGACCGCAACTACTAATGTTTTCCCGGTATCTAGGGTTCCTAGAAAGTCTTGGGGGAAACAGTTCTTGACTGACCATATTTTCCTCGGCCGACCACCTCAAAATGGACCGCTGACGGGACACAGTCCGTCAACCGACTTCCCGATCGCACTTTTAGAATCTTCTTCGAACCACTAGGCTATCACTCTATCTCTGGTTCCAAAACAAAACAAAAATCCTGCACTTTTAATATTTTTTATAAATTTTATAAAAAAAACACTAAGGTTAATTTATTTAATATAATAAGTTATATTTTAGCGTCTTTCCCCATCTCTCTCCTCCACTCCAAAAAAATTATAATTAAGAGAGAACGGAAAATCACTCTATGAGGGTTTTTTATTCCCTCCCCTTTTTCTCTTTCCCTCTTAAAATATTAAACCAAACCCATTTTATTTAAGATATCCCCTCATTTCCGCCTCCACTCCCATCCAAAAACCATCACCTAAACAACTCTTTACTAAAAATTCAACATAAAACCAAGCGGTATGACTAATTTTATTTTGTACCTAATAAAACATTAAGACAACAAAAAAAAAAAATTATAATCCTTATTATTTAAAAATAATATTTTAGAAATTTAAACATAAGTAGAAAGAAAAGTTATACTTAGAAAAGATATATTCATAAACAATAATCAAAATTTGCATTATTTATGCAAATTTTCATAAACACTCCATTATGAAACTTTATCAAGAATAGACAATTATGAAAGAATATATGAGATGTAATGTTTCCCGAGTTCAACTCCTATAAATCACATTAATCATGGACCATAAACCATTAAACGAGTTTGAATTAGAATTAACTAAAAACAAGCTTAAGCTTAATTAGTCAAGTAATCATTTCAGCCATAAAAATTGTGTGGCTTCCGTGTTTTACTATTGATAGAAACAAATAGCCACACACCACAAATGAATCCATTTCCTTCGGTATAAATAACTTTCAACATTGCATGTTATTCCTCAGGGTCGCATTCTCCTGAGTTCTTTGGCTGAGGATAACTGTGTCCTCACAAGCCAACTATCTCTCCTTCCTTTCATTCTTTGTTTGTGTGTTAAGCTTAATCCTCAAAAAATGTCAGAGGGTGGTGATGCACAGAAAGGAAGGAGAATCGCCATAATTGGTGTGTCTACCTTGTTGTTGGTTGCTATGGTTGTTGCTGTCACTGTTGGCGCCAGTCGTAACCAAGGTTACGACGACGATATCGAAAGCAATAGAAGAAATCATGTTTCTTCTACAATGAGAGCTGTGCAGTCCATCTGTAAACCAACAGAATACAAGAAGGAATGTGTGGAAACCCTCACAGCCGAAGCTGCTGCAGGGAATGTGACCGACCCGAAAGAACTCATTAAAATAGCATTCAATGTTACCATGAAGAGAATTGGTGAAAAAATTAAGGAAACTGATCTCATGCATGAGGTTGAGAAGGATCCTAGATCAAAGGATGCTCTTGAAACTTGCAAGCAACTTATGGATCTCTCCATTGGTGAATTCACAAGAGCTATTGATGGAATTGAGCACTTTGATCTTAAGGATATCGACAGAATCCTCATGAATCTGAAGGTTTGGCTCAATGGTGCTGTCACTTACATGGATACATGTGTTGATGGATTTGAGAACACTACAACTGAGGCTGGTAAAAAGATGAAAGACATATTGACATCAAGCATGCACATGAGCAGCAATGCTCTTGCCATCATTTCGGATTTTGCTGACACTGTTTCTAGCTGGAACGTCTCTAAGATTTTCGGACGCCGTCTTCTTGATTCCGATACACCTTCATGGGTTTCTGAACATCGCATGCTCCTTGATGCTAACACAAGTGCCTTCAAACATAAGCCTAATGTTACCGTCGCTTTGGATGGTACCGGTGATGTTAAGACCATCAACGAGGCTTTGTTGAAGGTTCCTGAGAAGAGCGAAAAGCCGTTTATCATCTACATTAAGAAGGGTGTTTACAACGAGTATGTTGAAATTACCAAGCAAATGACCTATGTTGTGTTTATCGGTGAAGGTGGCCAGAAGTCTAGAATCACTGGCAACAAAAACTTTATCGATGGTGTTAATACTTATAGAACCGCCACAGTTGGTATGTCTCTTTCAATTCTTTCCATTCGTGTGTCTGTTTGTCTGCTTTTTCTGTATAATCTTTAATATATTTATATATGTTTGCAGCTATTCAAGGAGATCATTTTACCGCTATTAACATGGGTTTCGAGAACTCGGCTGGTGCACACAAACATCAAGCAGTTGCACTAAGAGTTCAAGGAGATAAGTCCATCTTCTTCAATTGCTCAATGGATGGATATCAAGATACACTTTACGTACACACTATGCGTCAATTTTACCGTGATTGCACCATTTCCGGTACCATTGATTTCATCTTTGGCAATGCCTTATCAGTATTCCAAAACTGCAAATTCGTGGTGAGGAAGCCTTTGGAAAACCAACAATGCATTGTGACCGCACAAGGAAGGAAAGAAAGATTCCAGCCATCAGCCATAGTCATTCAAGGAGGTTCCATTGTGTCTGACCCCGCGTTCTACCCGGTCAGATTCGACCACAAGGCCTACCTTGCTCGTCCATGGAAGAATTTCTCTAGAACCATCTTCATGGATACTTTCATCGACGATTTGATTCACCCCGACGGTTACATGCCATGGCAAACACCCGAAGGGTTTACCGGCATGGACACTTGCTTCTACGCCGAATACCATAACTATGGACCTGGTTCAAACAAATCAAAGCGTGTGCATTGGGCCGGAATATGGAACCTTAACTCAGATGCTGCACATTGGTTTGCACCATCCAAATTCTTCCATGGAGGTGACTGGATTGAAGAAACTGGAGTGCCTTTCTACTCAAGTATTCCTGACCACCATAGGCACAAAAAGACATCGCTTAAATGGTGATTTTGATAGTGTGTGTGAGATTTACAAAAGAGTATCTATAACTATTATTTCTTTTGTTGATCCATTAATTGTGTCATTTTGATACCATTCAATAATTCTAAAGAGGATGTTCTTATTTTTTTTTTCCCAAGAGATTCATAGCTTTGCATTTGATGTAAGTTAATGCATCTTTTTTGTGGTTTTTCAACCGAGTCTGTTTTGGTGATTCTTTATTTATTCCATAAGCTATTTTGCATTGGAATCAGAAATGAGTGTTAGAATTATATATAATAGCACATTTCAATTTCAATCATATCATTTGGGTTGTAACACAAAATTGAAACTTTGATTTTGAATTTAACAAAATTATATTGGTCCAATATACTGCAATTAGAGCACTTCTGCTTATAAAAAATATATATTGCAAGCACTTCTAATTAAATAAATAAAATTGCAAGATAAGGGTTTATAAAATCCACGGAGTAGCTTTCTTCATCTTCCACAAGCCTACTCATTTTTTATAATTGTAAAAGTCTCTCAAGCAATCATAGTGACATTGAAGATCCAAATTTATAATTTTAAATTTCAATTTGTTCAGATTTTCCTTGATTTTATTTCAAGGTTTTTCTATTTTACTTAGTATGTTGGGAGATATGTTTTGAGGATTGAAATCAAGCCATGGAAGAAGCTTCATTCCACTGGGGGATACAATTTTTATTTATAGTTTATAAATTTATATCTTTGAAGAAAATATTTGATAACATTATTAATTTCACGAATTTATAGTGTATTTTTATTAATTTATAATATTTTATAATAAACTAGTTAAAGTAGATTATAGTTTTTTTTTTTTTCTTTTTTCTTTTAATTTTATTCCTTTTATGTTAATTAAAAATATATTTTAAAAATAAAAGTTAGTTAAAGAATAATTTTTTTAAAATTAGATAATTTACTTCCTATCACCTATTAATTAGTTTAAAAGTTATGGTTATAAATTTACTCGCTTAAAATTAATTTCGAAAAATATAGATTATTCGTTGAGTGTCCTAAAAATTTCAACCATGTTTTTAGATCAGATGAGAACCGTGTTAGTATTTTTTGAATTATTTGCTTGTAATTTGTTCTTTCCGGACTTTTAGCCCTCTATTCAATAAAAATAATTATTTATCTTCTATAAAGTTTAGATTTTTGGACTCCATAAATATATTATCAATTTTATAATTAAAGATATTGATTTTTAAATAATATAGTATCAATTTTTGTTTAAAATTTATAAATATTTCTTTAATCAATAGTCCTTAATATCTTTAAATATCCTTTATCAATTAATTTGACTTTTATTGTTAAATTAATAAAAACATGATACTACATATAAAAGAGATTAAGAAGGAAAGACATAACATTTGTAGAGACTAAAAGCTTCTTTTATCATAAGTTTTTATTGCTTATAAATAGTTAATTTTTTGATTTAAGATTTTTTTTTATTACCAAGAGGGAAAAAGCTCAACGCAAAAAAGAATGACACCGCAACAACTTGAGGGGTGACACTACCCCTTACATCTGTATCCAAAATATGAGTAAACACATCTGGACTATTGGAGAAAATAATACACATATCATCTAAAAAATACTATGCTTAGCCAGCGCGTCAGCTAGCCTATTCGCTTCCCGGTAAGAATGAGATAAGACCACTTCCCACTCCAAGTCTAATAAGCTCCATATCGCTTGAACAATGGATATCCCAACACTATTGTTCTACCTCCTGCCAATAATCTCCACTACTTCTGTCGAGTCAAGTCAAATTTCCACCTCGGAAAACTTCATTTTCCTGGCCAAATTCTGCCCTTCAAGCAACCCCCACAGCTCTGCCATAAGCGCGTCTCTGCGACCAATAAATTTAGAGAAACCACTAAGCCACTCACCCTCACTTCCCCGAATAGCACCCCCACAACCGATTAAACCGTTTCTCAGGCCCCATCCACATTCAAACAGACCCAATTCTCCTTAGGAGCCTTCTAACTAACTTGAATAGAAATCTGATTGTGTTGCTCCTTTGGATGAATAATGTTATCCTCAACCGAAAAAACCTCCAACAACCGCCGAATCGCGTCCTCCTATTTCCCAGGCCTCACAAACCCCTCAACATGATTCTCCTGTTTCCTCCATCTCCACGTTGCATGACATGCAGTGGCCCAAAATATGCTCCAATCCTTATTAGCCCTCTTGTCATCCCTGCCTTCTATATTTCCAGAAATCCACTCCTGCAAGTTCAATGTGAAAAACCAATGCCTATCCTTACTCTGTACAACACTTAGCCATAAAGGTTTTATAAGGTAAGAATCTCGTAGCACATGAAAGATAGTTTCCGGGCAATCACGATAATGATCACACCTTCCATTTCCAATTCCCATACTATAAAGTCTTGCATTCGTTAACAATCTACCATGATTTATCAACCAAGCGAAAGCTCTAATCCGCTCAGGAACTTTAAGCTTCCATATATAAATCCAAGTCGCATCAATCTCCGTATTATTCTCGTCTCGATACAATGCTACATGTGCAACTAATTAGTATAAGAATAAAATTAATTATTCGTGTTCCCTAGGTCCCTACTTTTTTACCTAAAAAATTTGGATGTATTTCTAGAACACATTTAAGATTTAGATTCAAGATGCATGTTTTTTAATAGATAATATAGATTTTTTTAGAGAGTCGAAGGGGGACTTAACTGAGAGGTTGGAAACCTAGAGACGAGCTTTAGAAACACATGGTTTTTGCTTAAGAATAAATAGGACGGAGTATATGAAATATAAGTTCAACAAAAGAAGGAATGTAAACCACCGATTTAAGCTGGGTGGTTGAAATGGAGAAAGACGTCATGTGTTTTATGTAATGTAAATGTATCCCTCAAGTCGAAGAAAAAGTTTTATCAGATTCCGATAAGATCTGCAATTTTGTATGAGACATAATGTTGGGCGGTAAAGAATCAACAAGAAAATAAAGTAAGTATAGCACAGATGAGGATATTGTAGTGAATGTGTGGTAACACTCAACAGAATAAAATTATAAATGAAAATGGTAGAGAGAGTGTCGGGGTAGTACCTATAGTAGAGGAAGATGGTGCAAAATAGATTTAGGTGGTTTGTGCATGTAGAGAGAAGACCTGTAGTTTCTATAGTAAAGAGAGTAAAACAGATAAATAGACGACAAACAGTTCGAAGAAAAGAAAGACCCAAAAAACTATATTAGAAGTTATTAAGAAAGATCTTGAGATTAATGATTTGGATAGAAGTATAGTCATTGATAGAACATTATGACGAAAGTTAATCCATATGACCGACACCACCTAGTAGGATAAGACTTTAGTTGTTGTTGTATAAGATGAATACCATTAATTTGATTTTTTTTATATCTAAATCAAAATTAAATATAAATTATCCAATCAAATTTGACCTCTATGTTGATTTAAGTATGGATTTAGGTCATTCAAAATCAATCGCGGGACCGATCTCAATAATTATGTATTATTTTTTACCTCTTTTATTAAAATTAAAACCTACATACTTATTTTAAAAGCAATACAAAATGTATATTATAAAGAAATAATTTAATATAAATTTTATTTAAATTTAAAATGTCAAATTCATTTTATTTTCATAAAAATGCCAAACTCTTTTAAACCAAGCTAACATGTACGAATCTATTTGATTTGGTTATAATTTAGGAATAAAAATCAAACCAATTATTTTTATTGGCTCATATTCGTTATTTCACAAAAATTAAATTAAAAGTATTTCTTATTATTAAAAACAAATTTAAGTATAATTTACATGGGTGAAATAACTCATTGTTAAAATATCATAAACTGTTAATTTAAAGTTTAGTATTTATAATAGTCAGGTTTATTTATATTTATGTATTAATATAATAAATTATTAATTTATAAAATAATAATTTTTAAAAAAAATATTTTTAAAATATAAAAACTTAAAGTGCTATTTGTTCTAGATCGACTGAAGGCTCAATAAGATGAGGCTCATTCATCTCACATGTTTCATTGACTCCAAAATATAAATATTATCACAAGAGATTGTTAGGTACACACTTTCTAATATCCACTCTCACTACAATTATCTTGAACTCTAATATGACTTGGGCGTAAGAATGTTAATCATACAGGTACCTCCTCTTGAACTCTACGATTAAAGTTAATGCATTTTGTCTGAAGAAACCCTTTGGCCACACGTCTTTATTTGTGTTTGATAACTTTAACCTTTGAAATTCAGGTATAACAGACTCAGTATATCACTTATATGATCTATTATTAATGTAGCAGAGGCAGAACAGAAAGATCACCCAACTTTTGATTACTCCTAAGACGGAGTCATTGAGACCTGGGATCACATATGTTCAGTAAACATAACCAGATTAAAGATTATATGGTTCTGTATAGGAACAACTAACACTTCTAAACTTGATGTTATACGCGATGTCATATATCATGACGGAACAAACAAAACAATGCAGAAGGCAAATAACACAGTTAATTGTTAACCCAGTTCGGTCTAACTACCTACTCTGGGGGCTACCAAGCCAGGAAGAAGATTTCACTACCAGTAGCACTATTTTATGCAAACAACCTCAGGTTTACAGATAAACAACCTCTGGTTTACCTAGTCACTACCCAATGCAACATTTATCTCAGACATCCATCCAAGACAAGAGAACCTCTGCTCACTCCCTAGTGATACTTAACTGTTACAACCCTGCAACAACTATTTACACAATTAACAATGCACAATAACTTGATCTTGCTTCACAGCTTCAATCAAGATTACAATACTCAACTCTTACCTACAGGTTTCGAGTGAGAACAATCATTTCTCTTACCTACAGGTTTCGAGAAGGACATGGTAGCCATCCCACAACCTGGGTGGTATACCTATAGAAACCCTAATGACTACATCGTTTCTAAACAAGGTTTTCTATATATCCTAAACTAGGTTACAAAGATATCTATTTATAACCTGATCCCAATTGGACTTGGGCTTACAAATCGCAGCACTCCTTGCTGTTACAAATCTGCAGAAATCTTATGCTACAATTAAGGTCTTTTAATCATGAGCCCTAATTTATCTCCTAAATTAGAAACTGTTGAATCTTCAATCTTCTAATCTGATTCTTCCTGGATCTTCAATCTTCTGATCTGATTCTTCAAATATTCTCTTGACCTTTAAATATGCGCCACATAGGTTTACAAAATATTCCACGAATATCCTGTATCTGTTGAGTACAAACTGAATCTTCCTTCCAGTTCTGCAGGCGCGATGTCATGAGTTGATGTCATGACATTCCATCTAACATCTTGCTTGTACCTGTTTTATTCTTTTTATAATTGCAAGATTCACATACAAGTCATGTTTTGCTGTTATTATGTTTTAGCCAAACATATATGCCAATCAGCCAATAAAAGCACTAACAATCTCCCCATTTGGCATATTTTGGCTAAAACTAAACATTCAGTAAACATGCAATAAAACATAACTACTTCAACTTTCAAGACAATTAGGAAGAACATAATTTTACATTCTCAGAATTGGGTTTTAATACCTTCTGTTCTTCAGGACTTGAACCACATCATAACATCTTCAATCTGCTACAAATCAGAAGATGACATTCTCTCCCCCTTTTTGGACATAATATGACAAAGAGTAAACCGATGTCATAATATGCAGTGCAACACCTTCATGCAACACTGATGGATTCGAGGAAGACGATGGGAGAAGACCTTTGTCTTGGAGGACCAATGGTGGCATAAGAGACCCCTTCCTTAGTCTTGAACCAGAAACTGAATCCTAGCTTAGACCTTGAGAGAGGACTTGAGTGAAAACAGCCCACCAGTCCTAATAACTCAGAACACAAATCACAATTGTGTTCATAACTCAGATCACAAATCACAACTAAAATGATTCCTACACTGAAGGTTGTATATAGTGGAACATTTTTGTTGTTATTGCATAAAAACCCATGGTAGAGACCATCAACATCCCCAGCCCGTGTTTTTCTTTTTTTGAAGAGGTTTTGGTACAGCAACCCATCACAATACCAAACCCAGACACGACTCATAAGAACACACACGAACGACATCTTGAGAGAGTTTGATTTCTGTAATCCATGGAGATGATATTATATAGCCATTGGAGATTATAGGAAATAACGATGGTCTTTGGTCTTGTTCAACGGTCAAACGGTTAATTAGGAAACTGTTCCAAAAACAATTACTCTTTCCAAAGCAGTTTTTGACTGTTTTTCTGATAGGAGTTATCTTCGAATACCAGTGCATGCATAGACATTGATTGTGCTTTACACCGACCACTGATGTGTAGATAAACTTCAAGACAGATTCCCTTGTTTGACTTAGACGATTCAATGTCTTTAAACATGTCATGACATCCTGTCAGACATTGTCACTTTTCTTCCCTTTAAGCACATAGCTCAAGATTCTGCAAAAGATTAAGACAAAGCATCCTACGGACCAAGTAACAGACTCCCCACTTACTCACTAGTCATAGACATAAACTTCTGTTGTTCTGAACACCTTGAGACTGTTAAACATACAACTACCTCTTTAGTGTAGAGAAGGAATTATGGTTTCCAGTTGCACATGATTACATTTAACCATTAACAAATAACTGACAAAAGTATCACATTTTCTTCATGATGTTAAAGTATTTTTAACCAAGAAACTTTTCTTGACAAAAGAAGTTACTCCCCCTATCTGAGATAGTCTGAGTTTCCTCAAGGAATAAGCTTGAAATGATGAATGGAAAATATAAGACTCATCTTCATATCTTCAAGAGTCGCACCCTCTGTTCAACTATCCTGCTGAACACACTCATTATAGCAAATTTGCTCCTTACATTAAATACGTATACCAGAATTAGAATGTCATAACATTGTGTCTGACATTTGTACTACCAGTATTCTCCACAAGTTTCATCTCTTTCTTCAACTGACCCTTGTCTAACAACTTATCTCCCCCAAAAACGATCAACTAATGACCTCTTGATACTAGAAGCACACACAGAGAGGTTGCCACAATCTCAACATACAGAGCTGCCACTCCTTGAACTTTGTTGAGCATAAACTTACCATGTTTGAATCAGATCATGGTCTGCATAAGAGAATTAGAAATCCTTCTTGATATGATGTTTTTCAATCTCACACATTGATTAACATGTTCCTTGAACAGGAAGGATTCTCCTTTATCCTTAGTTGTGTTGATCAGATCATAGAACTCTTGTCTTCATAGTCATATTCACCAAGTGAAGTCTTCATCATGAAAGTAATTATGTATTGCCAAAACACATTACTTACATCCAGATCAGAACCTGCCCATTCTAATTCACATTATGCCTGAACTGCCACTTTAGACAATGTCTCTTTTTCAAACTTCTAATGTATATTCTCAGTCCTTCTTCCAGGAAATAGGCACCTTGTGATGTTGACATCACTCAAGACATAAGTTCATATGAACTCAAACAAACTCTGACTATCCATAGAGATAACACTTCTCTATAGAGGACTTGGAACACAAGAAACAATTTGTGTTCATGACACGAAACAAGACTCTTATTCTTTACCAATCAACTGTAAAGAATGACCTCAGACCTAACAATGCCTGAACTCTACCCTTAAACCCTATGATTGTCTCAATTAGACAACCATAACCTAGACTCTAGACACTTCTCATATTCGAAAGAAGAACATGAGGGACTCAAATAAGACTCAACAAAACGGAAAGACTCTATGAACCTGAGCAATTTAAACAACATACCTGGACTTTAACCAAAGTCTTAATCAAGAAATGTTATTTGAGGACGAACTGCACTAGGTGGACTTGTGCATAGGTTGGATCATGCACTAGATCAGAACAAGTGATACACACCATCAATTCATGTTGTCAGATGATAATGCAAAGAATATTCTTTGCTGGTCTTTGAGAATAAACATGACTTGAGTTATGTTCTGACATCTTGTGTGACATTGTTTTTCTGGCTTAAAGATTAGTCTTTGAATGACTTTCCGTTTGATTAGAAGCAGAATAACATTGTCTTTGTTGATCTTCGTACATTCTTACTCCCCCTGAGATATACAAATTTAGGACATCTTTTATGTTCGTCCTTGAAGCTCCCTTCATTTGGAATTTGCCACAGTTTCCAAGTTTAGAAACCTCGGTTTACTTGCTACACAAGATTCAAATTGCCACACTCTGCAACTTGAAATAGAAGAAACTGTGATTGTATAACCATAAATTGATCTCCAATATACACGTCCGAGTTGTTTTATACAGACTTTGTAAATATCCAGCTCCCATCAAGATATTTAACAGAATCAGTATGCTACACCAGAGACTCTTTCCTTCTTCTTTGATGTGTGAAGATAATTGAGAACTCATGGTTAGAAGAACTTCTTCTCAGTCCATCCTCTAGGTTCTAAACCTAATAAGTACTAAGTCTCCCGTCAAAGTACTTACCAGCTTTTCAGTTAGAGTTTGCTACTCACACTAGGTCATTCTGACTGATTACCTCTTCACATTTATACTTTCTTTTCTTGGAAAATAAACTACACAAAAAAAACTAAAGATCTTGAGATGATGTTGTGACATCAGATATGACCTCATCCTTGATGGTTCTTGGTTAACATCTTTAATGTCAAATTGACAACACTCGGGGTAATAACAGAATAATCCAATTATCAGCAATATCCAGACATATCAAGGGATATAGTAGCCAGCATCTCAATAAGCTTTTATTCAGACTTTCATTCTGACTTTGAGATGATGGATGCTATAGTCTGTACCTATAGAGGAGATTCTCTCATTTAAGTTTCTGGAACAGACTTGGTTATAGCATGACACTGAATTAGTCAGATTTATCTGACTTCCTTGATTCAAAACAATACTACCCTTTCTAGATAACAACTAGGGCAGTATACATTCTTGACCATATTTCACTGTGGTAGAGACACAATATTCAGTTCCAACAACTGCCCTATGGTTATGAATGACAAAACACATATCTGGTTCCATTGATCAGAGGAAAGTACCAGATATAAGCTCTTCTTAAATTTAATCACAAAGGATCAGAAAGGAATACCTTCATGAGTTTTCTTGTGGCACTGAGCTTTTACTTCTAACAAAATATGAGTATAAGCACATGTTAATCGTGTCCTGATTAACTTATAGTCAGATGTCTCCTCTTCCAGACCAGGAGTAGGTTCCAAACCAATGTTCTCACACACCATTAGTTTAGCACCAGAATATCTGTTCTTCAGCTGGTAGCTGCATACCAGTACTAATGTTCCAACATCCGATAGGACATCTGTTCCTCCTTCTAGGAACACTTCAGCCTTGAAATTTTCAAGGTACACACTTGCAGATAATTATGAATATCATTGATAAGTTGACATTCATCAGCTCTAATAAACCATGCCATTATGAGTGGACTTAAGATATTACTCAAGTATCTTTGACCCTTTAATTATAGCTGTCAATATTTGCCATACATTCTGTTGAATATAAATAACCCTAGGGTTTCTCAAAGACTATGTAGTGGAAAATAGTCATACCTCAACAGAATTCACACAATGCTTACTTTAAGTGTTAGTTGTAAGCATGACAACTACATATTGATTATTGCTCAATCTTGCATAATGTTTGCTTCTGCATCAAGCAACAGACTAGACCTAACCAATATCATGTTCTGATTAGCTTACATAAATACATAGGTTACCTTATCAATATCTTCACTCCCGCATGAAGGTTTTGGTGCGATTCTTCTCTGTCCATAGGTACCGGTCGAATTAGTTCTAAAATTCAAATTCTTCACTCCCGCATGAAGTCTTTGGATTTAGTACGCCTTGTTCCAGTAGCACAGCTCTAGGTCAGGTTGGTCTAATCTTCCACAATATGAACATTCCTTGTTCAGACACTTTTCTACCTTTACCACAACCAGAATATATCCCTCATGGATCTCATCCAGAAACAGACAGGATGCCTGCTGTGATACCAATTGAAATTCTGATATAACAGACTCTGTATATCACTTATATGATTTGTTATTAATGTAGCAGAGGCAGAACATAAAGATCCCCCCCAACTTTTGAATACTCCTAAGACGGAGTCATTGAGACCTGGGATCACATATGTTCATTCAATATAACCAGATTAAAGATTATATGGTTTTGTATAGGAACTGCTAACACTTTTGAACCTGATGTTATACGCGATGTCATAACATCCATGTCTGAACAAACAAAACAATGCAGAAGATAAATAACACAGTTAATTGTTAACCCAAATCGGTCTAACTACCTACTCTAGGGGCTACCAAGCCAGGAAGAAGATTTCACTATCAGTAGTACTATTTTATGTAAACAACCTCAGGTTTACAGATAAACAACCTCTGGTTTACCTAGTCACTACCCAATGCAACCTTTATCTCAGACATCAATCCAAGATAAGAGAACCTCTGCTCACTCCCTAGTGATACCTAACTGTTACAACCCTGCAATAACTATTTACACAATTAACAATGCACAATAACTTGATCTTGCTTCACAGCTTCAATCAAGATTACAATACTCAACTCTTACCTACAGGTTTCGAGTGAGAACAATCACTTCTCTTACCTACAGGTTTCGAGAAGGACATGGTAGCCATCCCACAACCTGGGTGGTTTACCTATAGAAACCCTAATGACTACATCGTTTCTAAACAAGGTTTTTTTATATATCCTAAACTAGGTTACAAAGATATCTATTTATAACCTGATCCCAATTGGACTTGGGCTCACAAATCGCAACACTCCTTGCTGTTACAAATCTGCAGAAATCTTCTGATATAATTAAGGTCTTTTAATCATGAGTTTCCGATCTCCAAAATTAGAAACTGTTGAATCTTCAATCTTCTGATCTGATTCTTCCTGAATCTTCAATCTTCTGATCTGATTCTTCAAATATTCTCTTGACCTTTAAATATGGGCCACATAGGTTTACAAAATATTCCATGAATATCCTATATCTGTCGAGTACAAACTGAATCTTCCTTCCAGTTCTGCAGGCGCGATGTCATGAGTTGATGTCATGACATTCCATCTAACATCTTGCTTGTACCTGTTTTATTCTTTTTATAATTGCAAGATTCACATACAAGTTATGTTCTGCAGTTATTATGTTTTAGCCAAACATAGATGCCAATCTTCCAATAAAAGCACTAACAACCTTTATACTTACCTTTACTTTTTATACCCAATTCACATCAATTTTCTTATTTCCATGTGATAGATCAACAAGTGACCAAGTCTTGTTGACTTCCGTAGAATCCAACTCTTCTATCATAACATTCATCTATTTAGGATCCTTGAATGTCTCAATCACAGTCATGGGCTCAATTTCTGCATAAAATGCACAATATACAACTTAGCTTCATCATTGAACAGATCATCTAATGTGACCACACAATTTTGCAATTTGTCTATCATGTTTTTAGTTTTTTGAGACATGTTGGTACCTACTTAGATCTATATTTTAGCTTCATCACTAGGTTCTTCATATATGATTCTCACTGAGTCCTTCTTAGAACTATTGGTCCAATCCCACTCCTTTAACTTATATATGGCATCATCTCTACTTATCATAATTTTCTTGTTCATAGGATCAAACAACTTGTAACCACCAGCTAAATGATAACCAATCAAAATCATTTGGCATGTTTTTACATCAAGCTTCCTCCTAAATTGGTCAGACACATGTTTGTGTACCATAGAATAAAATACTTTCAAGTAACTGAAGCTTGGCTTGAAACCATGCCAACATTCTACTGGGTGTGATCCCTTCTAGCCTCTTGGTTGGACATCTGTTCAATAAGTATGTTGTAGTTGACACAACCTCTCCCCCTAACTTATTTGGTAGATGTCCGTCTTTCAACATACTTTTCACCATGTTCATAATGGTCATATTCTTTCTCTCTAAAATCCCATTTTGTTGAGGTGTGTATGGTGGCACCATCTCATGAAACACCCTTTCTCTTTCAAATAATGCATCAAAATCACTTGACACATATTCTCCTCCACCACCAGTTCTCAATATCTTGATCTTATGACCGGTTAGCCTTTCCACCATGGATTTGAATTTGGTGAACACGTCAGTCACATCATTTTTCTTTTTAATCAAGTACTCCATCCGTCCCAAATTATAAGAGAAAATCACTTTTTAGATTCATTGAAGAATTAATGTATCTGGTCTTTATATAGACCAAATACATTAATTATTCAATGAATCTAAAAAGTAATTTTCTCTTATAATTTGGGACAGAGGGAGTATGTGCATAATTTTCTACTAAAATCATCTATGAATGTAACAGAGTACTTTTTACCTACAATTAAATCAACATGGATAATTCCACACACATATTAGAGTATATGACTTGGAATATGAATATCATATAAACATGAAACCATGTTTCTCTTCTTCTATTGTTTGATATCAATAAAGTTAAGATGGTCAAGCTTGTAATTCCATAGCTATTTATCCCTGCTAGCTGCATATGCTAGGAACTTATGCTCCAACAAATCAAGTTCAATTTTGAAGGTCCTATTTTGGAACATAGGTGTCTTCAAGATCAACCTTCCACTTGAGTCATGACTCTCATCATATTTTCCCCTATTATCACTTTATAATTCTTTTTTATCAGTTAGCTAATACTAAGTAAATTGCTCTCATGCCTAAAATGTATATCACATTTGAGATCAATGACTGCTTTCCATCTTTCCTCATATTCAAGACATCAATAATGCTTTCAATTGCCAAAGTTCTATCATTTGCAAAATTCACTTTGTTCTTCATGGATTGACTGATATTGACAAACTAACCATTTCTACCAGTTATGTGTGATGAGCATCCTTAGTTCAAATACCATTGTTCTTTATACTTATCTTCCTCCTTTGTTGTTACCACCAGCTACACATGTTCAACATCTTTCTTTGCAAGTTTTGCATCATTTTCTCGATATTTCTTGCTTACAAAGCACTCATAACCAAATTGGCCATATTTTTGACAATTTTAGCATTGGATGTTGCTTTTGTCAAACTCATTTTTTCCTCCTTTACCTGTATTGGTAATAACACCTCTATGACCACCTTGATTTGCAACTTTCTTCAGATTCGATGAACTTTTTTCTTGTGGTAATTTCTACTATTTGAGTTGTTGTTGTCACATCTACCTTTGTTGCCATTCCATTTTCCTTAGCCCCCTTCTATCTTTTCTTTATTGCGCTTGCAATGCCACATCAATTTTTGTCTTGTTTGCAATCCTTTCCACCATTCTTTGTTCATGAGATTCAAGAGTCCCTTGCCTTTAATTACATCAATTAAGTTCACCAACCCCATAGCATGATAAGCCTATAGAGAGGCTACAATGCACTCTTATTTACATGAAGATAAAGCTACCAAAAGTTCCTTTATTTAGCTCCAAGAAACTGGTGTTGTAATACGGTGGGAGAACTGACTTTTATTTTCGCAAGCAAAATGTTGCGGTGAGCAAGAGTCGCCATCGACTTTTATTTTATCCAATAACTCAGAAGGAAAAAAGAACAGAAAAAGACCTTTTAAGAAAAATGGGCTCGGGGGTAGATTATGAAAAGGGAAGGTGTAAGCACCCTTTTGATCCGTAGTTGTCTACGGGCTCTTAATTTCCTTAGCTCATGTTTGTTTGTTTGTTTGTTTTGAATAAAAGAGAATTTAAGGACTTTAGCTTAAAAGCGTAGCCTTAGTCTTTGAAAAGAGAGATGCGAAAAGCTTTTTCTTAATTGAGCAAGCAAATTAGGAACACTACCCTAAGTTTGGTCTTTTTCTATGCTTTTTACTCTCCCAAGAGAGATAGGGCTATCCTTACCATTCGGGGTAGGTAGTCCCATTGAAGGCAACAAGTAGAGGTACCTTTAGCAAATTCGAAGGGACAATCATCTTTTCATAGGCAACGATTCGAGGGACAATATCATGTTTTCGAAGGCAGCAATTCGAGGGTCATCGAGGGACCATGATCTTTGATGATTTTCGTTTCTTGATATTTGGTACCTCTATATTCGAGGGACACGACCTTTATTCGTAAGGCAACCAAGAGGGGCGTACGCTAGAGGTGAGTGTGTGAGAAGTGTGTTGTATTCAGATATTTATCTTGATTTAAAGTTAACTAACGTCCAGTTAATTAATCTATCCATACACACCCTAATTACTAACAGTTATAATATATACAGGCATACAAGTATAAGTGCGGAAAGATAAACCCTAAAACTATTACATGGCTTCGGGAAGGGGGATTACAAATTTATAATTATTACAATAAACTCGAATGGAGATTAAAGCGGAAATAAAAAGTATAAGATATTGAGTATGAATTGGCGAATATCCACGAGAATATTTCAATAGCTTGAATGTATATTGAGAGTCGGTGCTGATTATTTTCCATTAGAATCCATCAAAATTCATTGCTGACTTTTCAAAATAACACAATCACCCAACCGAAACTTGACACGTGGCAATTGAAAGAAATAAATAAACAAAATGAATAATTAAAACAATGTACAATATAGAAACAGAGACGTTCTACTTTTTCAGGTTTTTTTTAACTTTACCTTCCTTCTTCCATCCTTTTATCTACTATCTAACATATATTAAAAGATTGACCAAACATCCTAAATTGCCCTTTCCTCAAAATAAATTTACACTACAAAATGGACAATTTGGTAACTAACAAAATAACCCTTCACCTTTTTACCTTTTGCACCAAATGTTCCACTCTCATTGGTCCACCAACTTTCTACAACATAATACACTACCTCATTTTCTCTCTCCTTATAAAGTACAATTTCAATTGAAAATATAATATAGTTGCATATTTATGATTATTATTCATTTATAATTGAATCATTTATTTTAAATTTACATATTTTTAAATATATTTTATACAATATTAAATAAATTTACATGATATTAGGTTGTAGTTTACGGGTCACTATCAACATAATACATATTTTATTTATTTTTTCAAATGTTAAAATTCTTTTTATTCTTTTTCCGTCTCATGGATCAATTTTTTTCTTTGCTTAATTATTTAATAATTAAGTAATTCATTTTAAATTTATTTGTATAATGTATTTTTTTAATTTTAAAAACATAATACACTACCTGGTTCTCTTTCTCTTTATAAAGTACAATTTCAATTGAAAATATAATATAGTTGCATATTTATGATTATTATTCATTTATAATTGAATCGTTCATTTTAAATTTACATGTTTTTAAATATATATGATACAATATTAAATAAATTTACTTGATACTATGTCGTAGTTTACGGGTCACTATCAACATAATATATATTTTATTTATTTTTTCAAATATTAAAATTCTTTTTATTCTCTTTCCGTCTCATGGATCAATTTTTTCTTTGTATAATTATTTAATAATTAAGTAATTCATTCTAGATTTCTTTGTATAATGTATTTTTTTAATTTAATTAGCATGATGAAAAATGTATTTATCTCACGGGTCACTAACAAGAAAATATTTATTTTAGTTAATCAATCATTATTTTAATTCAAGAGACAAAATCTTTATTTTTAAATATTAATTTTTTCTCCATCTCACACTACAAGAATTTTTTTTGCGACATATAGGTTGCGACATAATTTTAAAAAAATCGGAAACATTGTACGACGGTTGTAGGCCCAACTGCCCTTAAAAGAAAATTGCGACAGTTCAACAACGGTCGCCCCCAAATATATTTATGGTTATTATTTGAAGATACATATTTTTTTTAGTTATTTACACAATATCATAATTAAATTATCCATCCTCAAAATATATGTTGTTGAAATTAATTTTTTTTAATGGTTAATTTCTATTTTAAATATACAATTTGGTCAAACTTTTTATTTCATATTTTTTTCATATAATTCAAAAAATACTACACCATAAATAATGCACCCGTGCGACAGCACGG